>NW_025423388.1:300000-583353 GCF_020740685.1 Jaculus jaculus
CTGTCTTCATTCCCGGATGTTTTGATGCAGGTACATTTTGGAAGGACAGCAACACACTTCATGTAAGAAAACTGGACCTCAGTTTCTTTAATATACTCACTTGTACACTTTCATTTGTTTATTACCCTTTAATAATATTTCTCAGAGAAACCCATGCATTGTACTGGGACTATAGGCCTGAATCAGGTGGTGGGTGCTCCTAGTGTCATGGAGGGATTGCAAAAAGATCAGATGACAAGTATGGAATCTACAGTCACAGTGGGGCCTGGTGGGTATGTTAAGTTCTATGCCAGAGCTGTGTTTGGTGGAAATGTACTGAGTTTATGGAGTGGTAACAGAGCTGGAAGAGCTCTAGGGGATACAGGGGCTCCTGTGGTTCTGCGATGAATAATATTGCATACTAAAGAAGGAACTTATAGATTCCATAGTAAAAGGACCAATAATGAATTATGAGCTCTTTAGCTCTGGGATCTTATAGGGATGCTGGGGACATCCTACACTCAATTTCTAAGATCCTGGCAATACCTGAAGCTGGAAGACATACTCTACTGCAAATCTTTCTGGAGCACACCATACTGAGTGTAATGCAGTCCCAGATCATATTGAAGATCCTACAATGCACGAACATTGACCCAAACCTGGTGTCACTCCAGCTGAAAAAGGCAACCATTACTATGTCTCTGGCCCAGGACAAGATCCTCTGGATCACACACCACTACCACCACAGAAGTCCATGCTCCTTTATAACCTAAATGCAATGCCAAACACTATGTTCTCCTCCAATACCATGCTCTGAATCCTGACCCAAAAGACCAATGCAGACCCAAGTTTCACTCTGCTCTATATCCCATTCATAATGTTTTATAAACCTTGTGAAAATATTTTGAATACAAAACCAATACGGTAAGGCCAGGGAGAGATTAAATGTTTTCTGATGATCATCCTGAAGTAAATCCATATCCGACTGCTGGTTTCAGATAATTGATGTAACAGGAAATCTTTATGTTAGTGACCTAAGTCAGACTCAGAATCTCACCATGGAGATTTCCATTTCCATCCTTTGTAGAAGATGAAACAGGAAATTCTCCCCCCACCTTTATTTGTTGTTGTTATTCAGAGCAACTTTGAAGTCAATATGTTTCAGGGTGTAAGGGTTTCTTTTCCCAACACCTGATTCTTTGCTCCACTTTATCTGTCATGTCCAAAAATCAAGATATACAGTCGCAATGATTCTCTGTTTGTGTGATGTGGAATGAGCTCATTATTCCTGTAAAGAGTTTACACAAATTTTCTCTGTCCTATGTGTCATACACTGTTGAGCTGTTTGGCCTGACTACATTCCAATAATGAGATGATGTTAAATGCGGCATGATATGAAACAGGAACTTGATTTTCTTCACATGAGAGAGCGCATCAAGATTCAATGGAAAAAACAGCCATCCCTACACTGGCATCCACTGTCATGTAACAGATGGTGAAGCACAAGTCATGTGCCCCAATGGATATGTCACTCCATTAACTGAGTCTTTCTAAAGTTGCTCTCCAAGATTAAGGCTGTTATTCCTGTGCCAAGAAAGCATAATTTTATTATTAACAGCATCAAATCTAATTATCTATGTTTGTAACACATGAGCTGATATTTATACTTGACAAACTTCTAAGTTAGAACAGGTACATATATGTTACCATAATTATAGATATTTCATTAGGATTGGAGCTCTGTTGACACGTGCCCATGTGTATAGAATGAGTCAAGGTGAATGTTCAGTGTAATCTCTGTCCCATGTGTAAACTGGTCTTGTGCGTTGTCACCTATAATTCTGTCTGGTATAGATTTATGCAAACATTCTCGAATTAATTCTCACAATCCAGACTATACCAAGGATGTGTAGAAGAGTAGCAGGACAAATGTAGAAAAAATGAGAAGAAACTTTGAGTTTCTGGCACACAATATAATCTCAAATAAGGAGAGATTGTAATTCAGTGTCCTCACAGGGGCAACTCAGGCCTTGATACAAGAATGGCCTTGCATAGGTAGCTCCAGGCACTGCTACATCAAGAATATCCAGGCCAGTTTACGTCTGGAAGAGTTCTTTGAAAATAGAGATAGAGCCAGAACTGAGGGAGTGATAACTGCGTCACATGTGGAGCGAGACTATTCATTCCATTACAGATTTTATTAAATCTAAATTTAAGAAAAGAAATGCAGCTGGGCTCAAGTAATGGTTTTGTGTTTAAAGGTCAAGTGCTTCCTTGAAAGCTTGATGACCTTAATCTAATTGTTCTGTGCACATATAAAGACAGATGAACAAAGTGGTCCATGCATGTAGAAGACATTTGCAGGAGAAAGATGCCCTGGCACATTTCTCTTTCCTTCCCTCTATCTCTTCTTCTCTCTCTTCTTCTCTTTGCACATAAATAATAAAATATTTTTTAAAATTATTTGCATATTGCTATGCAATGCAAGGGTAGCATTTACCTTTGTTGAGAAATAGACTTTGTAGACTTGGATAAGCAAAATTAGAAATTTCTCCTGTTTTCAAATAGTCTTAATATACTGTGACCATCAATTGTTGGAATGGAACTCCTTGAGAAATAGGCTTGATACACTTATCCACAACTGAAGAAAATGACACTCTTTCAGGCACAGCTTGACAAGACTGACCATCAAGTGCAAGAATTGCCCACACTGAGAAATAGCCTTTATAGCCTCTGATCACCATGTAGCAATGGCCCAAACTGTTAAAAAAAAAAAAACTTACTAGATTTTCATCTGAAAATGAAAAAGGTAATATCATTGAAAAGTAGCCTTCATCTTCTGAAAACTAAGACCAGGAATTGCCTTAATGAGAAACATCCTTCCTATTCACTAAGTATTAAGTGTAGGAATTCTCTCATTCTGAAACAATCCAAATACATGGTGACATGTAAGAGTAGGAATGGCCATCGTTGAAAAACTATCTTCGTATTCTCTGGCCAGTAAGTGTAGAAATTTCACTCATTGAGACATAGCCTCAATATAATCTGACAAGCAAGTGTAGCAACAGACCTCAATTTGAAATTGATTTGATACTCTCTGTATACCCACAGGATGAATTGTCCTCATTGAGAATCAGCCTTAGTAGATTTTCGCTACTGAGGTTATATTCTGCGCTTGTTGAGAAAGGCTTTTCACATACACTGACCAGTAAATGTAGGAATGTTATTATTGAGAAATCACCTCAGTAGACGCTGACCAGCACATGTAGGAATCACATGCATAAGCAGACTCTCACCAGTAAGTTTAAGAAAGGTCTCCATAGAGCAATGGCTTTGTTTGACTGTATACAGCAAGTGATGTTGAATTGTAACAGAATGACTGTCTAGTGATGGCTTTCTAACATGTTGCACATATATTAAACTTTCTTTTTTTACATGTAGCATAGGTGAATATAGAATCCATTGTGGGCTATGAGGATAACTGGATTTGTAATGTAGGCATCAAACTACACCATTGCCTATGGAAGGTATACAGTCTTGTATTTGGCACATAACAAATGAAATACAACTGAGGATAAGAGATGAAAATTTCATTGTTTTAATGCCTTTCTAAACTTAAATATAGACTTTTGTGGGGTAAAAGACACGTGTATGAGCAGCGTAGAATTTGGAATGAAATGTTATAAAAGTTCATGTACTATAGAAGCAATGTATTTGGGTGAAAACCTGGAACATCACCACGTGTTTTATAATAGAGCTCACCCTGACTTCTGTTGCTGTTCTTGTACAACACATAGTGATTGTGTTTGCTCTCCCATGTGCAAGAAGCAGATTTCCTGCTCATCATAGACTTCCCTTTATGGCAATCCTGTTAGAAATATAAATAATATCAAACCTAGCTCCACACTATTTGGCCCATCAGGATAGACTGAGAAAATGTCAATTTTCAGGATGACCGATGACTTCATCACACATGATTTAAACAGAGTAATGTTGTCAAGTGTAAATTGAGGCTTTTTTATGGGAGGGAAATGTGTTGTGGGGATTTAGTTCTTGGCAGAGAGTAATTCTTCTGCCATTAACCATATCCATCCCCAAATTAGTAGCTGGAAACAACCTATTTATGAAAGAATGAAGGAATTGGTGAAAACAACTTACACATAGATAATGCAATACTACTCAGGCATTAAAGCATAAGCCTAGCCTGTCAAAATGGATGAAAAAAACCCTCTCTGTCTAGTATCTGAGTCAGGATTATGCTGCCATCATAAAGACATACATTTGTATGTATTTTTCTCCAGCTGTATTTGGGAGTGGAATCACACTGGAGGGTGCTACTGGAGGCAGAACTGTCCCTCTACCTGGAGTTCTTTATGAAGGTGGTTTTCAACTTCACCATGTGATAGTCTTCCACTAGACCTCAGAGGTGAGGAATCTGCATTGTGATGATGATGCCTGGAGAATTGTGGAAAACCTGGAATCTAGGTTAGTGTTGTGCAGTGTTAGAGTCATAGTCGTTGGTTATATTGGAGGACCTGGGTGATAGCAGGTTTGGCCAGTTACAACACCTGGAAGGATTATTGATAGCTCCCTGGGACCCACTTTTGCCATGTGTTCAGAGCCTGCTGCCTGTGGAAATGCCAAATTTCATTCTGATTTTCCCCACCACGACCACATATCAACTTTGATTCTCTGAGTTTTGCTACTGTGCTCCCAGTAACCGATCACACAACTTGTCAGCATTTCCTATGGCATCTATGTTCCCCAAGCAGATTCTCCATAAAGATGATGCCTACCCATCCCAAGGAGTGACCATCTTGCCTTACTAATCATGGCACACAGGTACTCATGGTTCTGTCATACCCATTTTCTTTCTCCCTCTCTCTCCTTTTGAGATATCGTTTCATTCTAGCCCATGGAGATGCAGAATTCACTATGTAATCTCAGAATGGTCTCAATGCCAGAGATCTTCCTACCTCCATCTCTTTGCTGGGAATAAAGGCATGGATCACCACATCTACCCCTCTTCTTCCTTAAGAACAAAGCAGTTTCCCAGTGTCATGTGTCAAAGTATTTCAGGAAGGTATGCCTCTCTCATAGCTCATCTAACTGCCAGAAAACTGCAGTGTTGAAGTTATCATTCTAGTTCAAGAACTCAAGTGGTCATTGTGAGACCTAGTTTTTAACTCTCTCTAAAACATGCCAGTCCAAGAGCTTCCCATACATTACTTCAGGGTGCCCCCCGTATTAGCACTACATAACAATTGAAGGCCTGGAGCACTCACAGGAAGGTCTGTATTCAAATACCACAATGGACTGCGGTTCTAAACATCCTTCCCTCCATTCTAACTCCGCCTGCCGTCATGCCCCTCCAGTACCTCACAGCCTCATACAAGTCCAGATTAAGTCCCTGGCTCCCCTGGTGACACTGAGTAACCACACCAGCAAACATCGGATGCCAAAGAGGATCTCAAGACCCAAACCCACATTCTGCCCATGTTCTCTGAAACCCTGGAGTCCTCTTTTCCATCCCCTTCCATTATATAACAGAGTATAAAAGGATTTTTGTCCTTGAAACATTTCCTGTGGATGGTGCACCTTCAGGTATATAATATCAATTTTACACTTCAGTTCTATCATCACTTTTTACTAATCTCATTACAAAAATAAAGCAATGCCAAACCCAGACACAAACCACCTTGAATCAGGATTGGAAAAATAAAAAATAAATAAAAAAAAATTAAAAAAAAAACGAGAAAGAGAAAAAAAATTTAGAGTCTTGTGATTAGCAGTTGGATCCTCCCACATCCTGCAGATATGGACTTTATCTACAGCATCCTACCACCTTCTGTGCAGAGTGAGAGACCTGCCCTGAGCTTCTCAGGAAGAGGGAAGACAGATTACAACCATGAAGATTCTGTTGCTGGCTGTGGCGCTCAGCTGCTTGGTGTGTGCAGAGAAGAAACCTCTTAAGGTATCATGTCTACCATGATTTGACAGAGGGCAGGTGATCATAATTTCAGGTGTATGAGCCTTCTAGAAGGGCATGAATGACATTTGATAGGGCAATGGCTCACTGTTCTTGTGTTTTCATAATTCTGTAATTATCCTCATAATATTTGTAAATTAGTTTTTACTTGATATGAAGGTGTTAACAATAAAATACTGTGTTCTGCATAGGAAATTGTAGGTCAGCCTGGACTAGAGTGAAATCCTACTGAAAGTACAGAATTGTCACAGATTATATCTTAGAAATCACATAAAATTTATGCTCAAAATGTGACTCTTTCATATTGTATTTTAATCAGGTTATCTATAACTTTTTATGGCATACCCTGCTCTTTTCACTTTTAAAATACTACGGTAGCATGGATGACCTCTCTTATAAATACAGTTAACTTTCCTTATATTTCTTTTTCATGTCCTTAAACATTTTTAGTATTTCAAGAATGCTGTGCATAGCCCATAAAATAAAATATTAAAAAATTTGTATGCACAGCATAAATAAATGAATAGTTAAGTTTAATAATTATATTTGGCCAAAAAATTGCATACATATCTATAAGCTGCAGATATTGCAATATATCCCTTGGACTTAACCATAGTTTCAAGGGAAATTATGACAATGTGCATGGATTTGAAACAACATCTCCACCCAGAAGGATTTGATGCTAATATTTTTATGAGTAAAATCAGCTGCCATGATCACAATAGATATTGATAAGGAAAGTTAGAGGAATGGCTGATGCTTCTCATTGAACATTTATTTTTTGTTTTCAGGGAAATATCGCACGGTGTCCATAGCTTCACACAGTTTAATCAGCTTAGTAGAGAATGGCCTGTTAAGGATATATGTACGTGAGGTGGAATTTTATGATGCTTATAAGGAAATGTTCATCACTTTTGATTTGAGGTAAGCAAGATTTTTCTTGTGTGCAAGACACCAAATGTGGAATTCTGGCTGGTACAAAGGTGTCAAATTTCCACTGAGAGACAGAGAACTGCTAAGAAAACTGGAGTTGCTGTCCATTCTTGAAAGAAGCATGAGGTCTTTGCTCATGTAACATTTCAGTCCCTGCCAGAATCTAGTTATGGTGCCATGAATAAACCTTAAATGACGCAGAGATGCACAACTCAAGCTGTTGTTAATGATTTTGTTAACTTTCTGAACATGCTAAGAAAAAAATGCTACCCGTTATGCCCATAACATGATAGACACCAGAAGACTCAGTGGCTTTGCTTTAGAGTTTTTCAATATCTGAACTCAATCCATGACTTTGAAAGTAACTTCAAATTCTTGTAACTCTTGCCTAACACTCTCAAGTAGTGTGATAGTAGGCATATACCACCATATGTAAATTGGATTGGATAAGTCATGAATTAATTATCTGCTAAAATCCTATAGTGTCATAATTTCAGGGTAGCCTTCTCGGTTATTTTCATAGCCCTAGCATTTAGGGACATATACCTGAATTTATTTACAATTTTTGGTGGCAGAATTATTTATGTGTTGAGTTCTAGCAAAACCATGGTAAAAGGAAACACTCTGTCTCCAAGAGCTTCCTCCAACACTCAAAATTATCACCTGCTTAATTATGAAGGACTCTAGGAGAAAATATAATGCCCCTCACCATTGTATGGCACACTCTTACTTAATAATGACCTTCCATAAAGTGAGTGAATTTGTTGATAAGTGTGTGAGACAAGGGACAGTGTCTTACTGCAAAAACATTAACCCTGGAAATAAGAAACTTTCCCCAATTATTTTTTATTTGCATAGAAATTTGAAAGATAAAGGAATCTGATTTCTTCTCTGCCCAAGTCAAAAAAACTCTATAAGTTGTGGAGCTGGTTCTGTGGATAAATGTGTTTACCACTCAAGCACGAGGAGGTTATTTTAGTTTGTTAGAATATAAAAATCCAGTTGTGTGAGGACAGTTCTGAAAGCCCAGTGTTAGGGAAGCAGAGAAAGGATGACCACAAAGATATGCCTATGGTTTCCCTGGGAGATTCAGTGAGATCCAGGTTCATCAAGAAAAACTCAGCATGAGAAATAGGTCAATGAAATACACAAACATTGACAGCAGGCTCACCTTTGCACATGCCACACACAAATCAGTATTCCTACAAGTATGCATATGCATGATACTCACACACACATGCAGAATGAAATTGACAAGATCAGGACCACACTGGAAAGAACCATTGTGGGCAGAATTTCAATTGTTTGAAAAATAAGCTCAAATTCAGACACTACTTCCCTCTCTCATATTAAGGTTTAATGTAAAAGAAGATAGTTCTCAAGATTCAAGTGAAACACAACACATTAACAATGAGTAGTAAATTTTTGAAAGCTGTATTTATTAAGTGAGAAAGTATGAGAACAGGAAGAACCAAAGATGAAAGATGATATAACTGTACACTTGCAGGATGTAGTGGATGAGTATAATTAGGAAATTACAAAAACAAAACTTTGTTAATAATATGAATGGGTGGTACTAATTCACATGAGTTTGCTTAGAATTGAGTATGAGATATGCCTCCATTTATTATCATGAGTATTGTTTGAGGAAAGTTTGTTGTTTTTTTTTTTTTTAACTTTTGTTTTCTGCTGTAATAAGGTAATACAATCCAAACCCAGGGAGGAAAAAAAAAGTTGCACTTTAAGTTGTTTTCTCAAAAATAAGGTCATCATGGGACACAGACACTCCTCTCAGAAAGATATGCTTCAGTTCACACACAATCTGTCCCCCACCCCCAAGGTGAAACATGCTGACCCAGATTCAAATCCATAGAAATCTGTGAATAATTTGCGATGAACTCTGTAAAGTAAAAGGAAGACAAGGCATAAAACTAAAACTGTCAGAGTGAGTTTTACTCTCAGCATATGAACTGTAGCATTTTTTTTTTATTTTTGGCTCATTCAGAGTTATGTTGTATATTAATTGATGTATTTCTTATAATTTTCCCATAGACAAGATGGCGAGTGCCACCGATACAGACTCAAAGCACAGAATCTTATATATCTACAGGGCAGCAATTCTAGTAAGTATTAGATATTTTAGGGTGATGACATGAAACCAACTCCGCAGTTCATTCAACTTCATGGTCATGTTGTTTATCTGTTTCTCTGAGCCAGTATTCGACAGAAGCACGTTACCACATAAGAGTTTTGTTGTTTCTTACTCTTCCAGGTCATCCAGTTCACTTTATATGGGCTAAACCATCAAGTGTTGCTGTTGATAATCTCATTGGCACATGGAAGTTTGATAACTCATATCATAGCCCCCCAAGTGTCTGGTTCCGTCACGTTGGTCATCACAAATGTGGGTATAATAACTCAAATCTGCTGGTATTGTCTTTCTATATAAGTCAGAATGCACATCTGTAATCTTGCACAAACCCTTACAGCTCTTAATACTGTGTGTGTAAAGGTGAAGGGACTTCACTCAAAGTATAAAAAGGTATTTGGCTCTCAATTTCACATGAATGGATTTCTAAGAATAACAACAAATTCTGCTACTTCGTCCAAATCCTACTTTCAAAGTGCTCTGAAAAAAATGGATTGAATTTTACCCTTCCATTTTGGAGTACCCTTTCACAAGGTTCTCATTGTGGTATCATACAATTATTATCACAAAAGGTACAGACATTTATTATCAGATATATGAAACATATTAGAGCCCTTTGAAATCTACTATGACCTTATATTTTTAAGTTTATAATGAATATTGACTTTGGCGTTTTAGCATCATACTGTTGTGGAAAATAGCACAAGACATTAAACCTAAGATTGTTCTCACTCCCAGTTGCAAAAGAACAATGCAAATCCTCATAATACAAACTCATACAGAGGCCCCAGGATTTATGATTTACATCACATTCTGAGGTTGTCACTATGAGATGTGATGTGATGAACACATCACAGTTTATGTTCTCCATGCTTCCAAGCTGTTGCATGTGCTTGGTTAGAATTTGTGGGAAATCTGTGGAATGAAATTCTAAGATCCTCATTATGGGATGTGATGTGATCAACACATGACAGTTTATGTCCTCCATGTTTTCAGGCTTTTGCATGTGCTTGATTAGAATTTGTGGGAAATCCTTGGACTTAATGAAATCACTGTAATTTTAATGAAAATTAAAAATATACCCTTAGATACTTTGATGGTTACTAGAAAATATCAGGATTTGTAGTAAACACTGCACAACAACATTCTCTCCAATGCTTCCTTCTTTCTTTTACATTCTCAAATTAATGTATTAATAAGAAAATAAATTCATTAATGATTTTTGTTTTGTTTTGTTTTTTTGAGGTAGGATCTCACTGACCCCAGGCTGACCTGGAATTCACTGTAGTCTCAGGGTGGTCTTGAACCCACAGTAACCCACATACCTCTGCCTTCATAGTGTAGGGATTAAAGGCATGCAACTCCATACCTCGCCAAATAAACAAATAAGTAAATAAATAAGTAAATAAATGAATAAATAAATAAATAAATAAATAAATAAATAAATACACAAAAATATTTTCAAGTAGGGCTGGAGAGATTGCTGAACGGTTAAGGCACTTCCCTACAAAGCCTAAAGATCCACGTTTTATTGCCCATTGCCCACACAAATCCAGACTCAGAGGTTAGGGGTTATATCTGGAGTTCACTTGCAAAAGCTGGAGGCACTGGAATCCCATTCTCAATCTCTCTCCCTCCTCTTTCATTCTTCTCTCTCTCTTTCACTCCATTTATCTCAAATGCCTAAATAAAATTATTTTTAATGGTCCAATATACAGCCATATTTTTCAAGTTAGGATGAATGTAAGTTTTTTCAGACAAAGAAACCAAATATTTGCCTTTTCCGAACATGTCTCCTATGTTGTCATCAAATCTTCATCTGCAAATTAAAATTTTAAAACATTAATATTGAAGCACATGATCTACTCACAGAATTACTAAATGACAAATGCAGCAAAGATATTTCAATAACTCCATCGTAGGGCCTCCATCACTGCAAACAAACTAGAGACATATTTGCCAGCTCATACATCTGGCTTATTTATGTCCTGGGGAATGGAAGCAGGTTCCTTTGGCTTTATAGGCAAATATCTTAACCACTAAGCCATCTTTCCAACTCAAGTGCTCCATAATTTAAATAAAGAATACTTGGGCAACTCAAATAAGTAGAAGAAAAGGTATTGTCTAATCTTGAAAACATATTTCTTCTCAGTCCCAAAGGTGGTGTACTTCTCAGTGGATTTTGTCTCGATGAATTCTATGATATTAAAACTTGACTATTATTATAATGAAAGGGAAAGTGAGATGTGTTTCTTGTTTTGTGTAAGTATTCAATTTGATTCTGTGTTGGAGAAAATATGATGATTTGTATTTTGAGAATGAGTATACATGTAATTTTTTTTTTCACAATTTACCCTGCTATAGGAACGTGTTCACATGTGTCTTAAAACCGTGCCATAACTTTACGAAAATAGGTAATTCTCACTTTTTGTTGATACTTTTTGTTTGTTGTTGATGATAATAGAGAAAAAGAGAGAAAATAAGGATATAACAATAAATAGAAATGACTTGTAAAGAATTAGTGGTTCAGGGAACAAGGAGATATGAGAGGAGGGAGAGAAAGGGTGATGGGAGGATGGCAATATCAGGGTATTGTGTATAGGCACAGGAATTGTCTGTAAAACATATACAAAAAACTATAGTAGGATTCATGTGTGCACATTTGGTGATTTCCTCTGCCATTTTTTTTCATAGAGAAAGTGCAGAGAGTAGATTCTACATCATATATTGAGATAAAATAGATATGCTCAGATCTATTCATCACAAAATTCCAATTGTACATTACAGAATTCCCTTCCTTTTGAAGTACAGATATGGGAGAAAAGAAATTACTTTTGTGTTACTTTTCCAAAATGTAGAAAAATGAGATAATCCTGAATGTATGAATCAATCTCCCATTAAATTGCCCTTGCTGGGTTGCATTACCAACATGAAGGGGGTAATGAACAGAAGGTGTGATGTGATGTACTAGTGGAAAATAAACCTTGATCAATTTATTTATTTATTTTTTACAAATTAGGATAGGTTTTGTATTCAGAAATGTCGCTAAAGACCATGCATTTTGACTTCTATCTTATGAAATACAGCAAAATGCCACATTATAAGTGAAGAGACACAGGAAGAGTATGCCAAGCTGAGTGAGAAGAAAATTCCAAGTGAAAATATCCTGGATGTCACCAAGACAGGTGAATCACTCTTGTGCCAGCTAGGGAACACAAAGATTAATGTTTAAAGAAATCTCTGTCATCTTCTGAAAGCCATTTCTCATTCAAAATAGTGGTGATTAAAGATATCTTGGTTATTAGGTGAATGCAGTATCACTTTATCCTCTTGTTGTTGTATTTTACAGACACCTGTCCTAAATGGAGATATTGACTCTGTAAGTAGGAACATAGCCCTCATTACTCTTGAAATGTTCAACTTAAATACCATGTGAAGTCAATTCAAATCAGTAAAACAAAAATTATCCATACAAAAGCATGAAACAAAGAATGTATTAATGCAATATTTTAAATTCCCATAATATTAAATTAGTCCAGGGTAAATACTGAGTTTCTTTAACTGAAGCAAAAATTAATAAATTTAGTAAGAAAATGCAATCTGAAATATGATTGTTAAGCATTTGAATTCTTTTGGGAATGCTGAAATCACACGGACAGCATATCTACAATATCTCAATGAGACTCATTATTGCCATGTGTGGCCTGGATGTGCATCTAATTAGTGTGAGTTTGGGACATCATTATATACATGGGATCTCACACTTCTATCATGACAAGAAAAGTCATCTGAAGTAGTAGATACTGTAAAATATACCAGTATAAATATACTTGATATCCATAAATCAGTGTCCATTTATTTGAGTTGTTATTTGTGAGAATTTATTCATTCATACATTCCCACCGCTTTCAAGCAACATCCATATGATTTCCTTATACGCTGGCACTGATGATGTTTGCAATATCACCTCACATCCATATAAATAATGATCACTTATAATTCTGCAGGTTATAAGAAGATTCATGGTGCTTCTGCACCAACTGGTTGTCTGGAACCAGAATCAAAAAAAAAAAAAAAAACAGACTTGTAATCATATTTTATTCCTGATTGTATTCTCATCTTTATGAGTATTTCTGATTCTTCACCCACTCTGACATGTACATGTACTTCCCATTGCTTTGAATATGTTTGTCTGTGTGTGTGTGTGTGATCTTTAGTGTTACTACCATCTCTGTGATTAAATGGCTTGGTTTCGTGCACCTGTCAATGTGTTCTGAATAAAGAAATCTAGTTTTGCAACTTAGATGTACAGGCCCCACCTTAGAGTCTTTGTCAGAATTTGAATATATTTTTCTTTGCCTTCTTGTTTGGGAAATGTCATATTTGTTGGTGGAAAAGTAGGTGATAAAATCAAGTCAGTTTTGAAGTAGAAAAATATGCCGGATTTTGAATAAATAGTATTACCTGTGTTCTGTCACATTTTTCTATGAAAATAAGGAAGTGTGTGCATTATATGACAAAGAGGTTAATACTTAGCATGTTGCTGCATTCAAAAAAGATAACTCTGCAGGTGTGGTGGTGAACTTGAGAAGGCAGAGGTAGTATGATTGCCATGACTTCAAGGCCACCCTGAATTCCAGGTTAGACTGGGCTAAAGGGAGACACTACCTCAAAAAAAAAAAAATAAAAAAAACAAACAAACAAAAAAACACCTCAAAGCTGGATGTGGTTTGCATGTCTCCAATCCCAGCACTTGGGAGGTAGAGACAGGAGATCATCATGAGTTCAAGGACAGTATTGCCTACATAGTGAATTCCAGGTCAGCTTGGGCTAGAGGTAATCAACCTCCAAAATCCAAGCAAAAACAAAACTAAAGATAACTCGCCAAGGACGGATGATTTCTTACTTCATATTTCACATATATTTAATTTATTTTCAAAAGCAGAATGGAAAACGTTCTTGAGATGTAAACAGAAGTGTCCAATATCTTCCCACCCATCATAAAATTAAGTGTGTAGACATCTACATTGGTTTCTTCACATATCATGGTTATACAGAATTTTTTAAAGATTAAAATCACATTCAGTAAAAATCTTAAGACACAATGAACAATGCAGTTAAAAACGTTTTAAAGTTGATTTATGAAAACTGCTATTTTATACCCAACATAAAAATTTACCAAACAAGAATTAGGCCCAGATAATTTTTTTTAATGAAGTGTTTATTGAAGAAATAAACATTCTTTTTTAAAAAATATTTTTATTTATTAATTTGAGAGTGACAGACAGAGAGAGAAAGAGGGAGAGAGAGAGAGAGAGAATGGGCACACCAGGGTCCCCAGCCACTGCAAACTAACCCCAGATGTGTGAGTCCCCTCATACACCTGGCTAATGTGGGTCCTGGTGAATTGAGCCTTGAACCTGGGTCCGTAGGCTGCACAGACAATTTCTTAACCACTAAGCCATTGCTCCAACCTCAAATAAACATTCTTAAAAGTGTAGAAACCCATTAGATTCCATATTGTTCATGGGCTGCAAAGAAAGAAAACGTAACTGTATGCATGTGTGTAAAAACCATGTGGCTCCACACATCCCAGTTTTCCCACTGCTAAGGTGCTGACAGAGGAGAAATTACTGGGCTCAATAGACAGCCCGTCTATCTAGTATAATTCACTGTCACTAAAAGTAAACAAAACCCTATATTGCTGCTGAAAACACCACTAGTTTGCTCTATTGCATTTATATACACGAGGAAACAGTGCATGTATGCCAACCCACACAACAGGACACACAAATAAAAGTTCCATATAACAAGCTTCCCTAGCTCTCCTAGCCAATGCTTCTGAAAAAGCTGGCAATGGACACAAATACAGTAGCTAGACAGACAAATAGATCAGTGCAGAAATTAACAAATGGTCCTAAATGTCAAGCCAAGCTTTATTCTCTTATAACATGCTCAAAACAAAAGAATTTCTAACCATGAAAATAAGGAGACACAAATAAATGATATAATAAGAACTTCATTGTGATAAACATTGTGAAAACATGAGATCTTTATTAATATACAGAGCCACATCCCAAACGGTTAGTCTTATAAGAACAATGATTTAATGAACACTATCAATAAATGCAAATGTCTTAAAATAGGTTATTAATGATAAGAATGAGGAAACTGTAGAGACTTTTTTAAAGTTAACAAGATTGAACTAGCTAAAGAAAATCCTTTTTTGAAACAAAAACAAGAAAAAGTTTTCTTCACTGCTGAAACATAGAAAATTATTTCAAAAGAACATAATTTTGGGCTAGAGAGATGACTTAGTGGTTAAGGTGCTTCCTTGCAAGGCCTAGGGACACATGTTTGAATATCCAGATTTGATGACACCAGATGCAGAGTAACGCAAGCACAAAACGTTGATCATGTGCCAGGAAGGGGTGCTCGTCCCTAAAGTTTGTTCACACTGACTGAAATCCCTGAGACACTCATTCACCCATTCCCTCCTTCTCAGACACTCTTTGTGCCTATTTCTATCCCTCCCTCAAAAAAAGAACATATTTTCATAATTCACTCTAAAACATCAAAAAGATATAAACTGTGTAATAACCTTTAAATAAACAAGTTCACCATTATTATGACACAATCATAAGCAATAAGAACTATGACAAAAGACATTTGTATGTCAATAACTTTGATGAACATAAATGAATACAGAGTAAAACTCCTTGAATATCTTTAGCTGACTCAGAGTAGTAAGTGGAGTTTTTGATTCAGTCAAAAATAGCCTTAGTAGATTTGAAGAGCAAGTGAATGATTGCCATTCATTTAGAAATGGACTTAGTAGTGTCTGAACAGTAAGTGTTGGAGGTACCTGATGCACTTAATTGCCTTAACAAAAATCTTCAAATGCAAGTGTAGAAAGTACCCTCTTTGAGAAATAGACTTTGTAATTTCAGATATACAAGTGTAGAAATATTCCCGCTGAGAATTAAATATTTGTCTCTCTTTCTTTTTTTACGCAAGCTCAAAAGACTGGACGTTGTATAAGAGATAGCAAGCAAGAGAGAGAGATGGACAGAGAGAGAGAGAGAGAGAGAGAGGGAGAGAGAGACAGAGAAAATTGGCACACCAGGGTCTTAGCCAAGGTAATTGGCTACAGTATGACATGTGCCCCTTTGTAGGTATGAGCACATGCATCACCTTGTGTGCCTGGCTTATATGGGACCTTAGAGAACCAAACGTTTTCTTAGGCTTTACAGGCAAACATCTCAACTGCTAAGCCATCGATTCAGTCTCAGAATTAGATTCATTTAGCCTCAACCAGCAAGCGCATACATAGTCTTCATTGAAAATGTGCAAGGTTCCTGTGAACAGAACATGAGAAAATTGTGGGATACACTTAAACGTCCTAATATCGGAATCATTGGAATACCAGGAGAAGAATTTCCCAGACAAAAGGCATGGAGAACTTACTTAACACAATAATTGAAGAAAACTTCCCCCGTCTCTTAAAAGAAAGGACCATCAAGATTGAAGAAGCAAACAGAACCCCTAACCGAATAGACCAAAGGAGAAACTCCGCAAGACATATTATCATTAAGACTCTAAACATTGACACCAAGGAAAAAATCCTAAAATCAGCTAGGGAAAAACAGCACACCACTTTCAAAGGAAACCCCATCAGAATTACTTCAGACTTCTCAAAGGAAACCTTGAAAGCTAGAAGGGCCTGGAATAAAACTCTCCAAACGTTAAGAAACTATGGCTTCCAAGCCAAACTACTCTACACGGCAAAAGTCTCCCTTATAATAGATGGTGAAAGGAAAACTTTCCATGACAAAACTCAGCTTTACAATTATATGAACACAAAACCAAACCTACAGAAAGTACTCCTGGAGATTCTCCACCACCACAACATGGCAGGGATCAATCAAATCTCACAGTCATCACCCTAAATATTAATGGCCTTAATTCACCCATCAAGAGACACAAGCTAACAGGGTGGATCAAAAAATTAGACCCCTCAATCTGCTGCCTTCAAGAAACCCACCTTACCACTAAACACAGAAACCACCTCAGGGCAAAAGGGTGGAAAACAACATTCCAAGCAAATGGGTATATGAAACAAGCAGGTGTAGCTATATTAATATCAGATAAAATTGACTTCAAACGAAAAACAATCAAAAAAAGACAAAGAAGGCTACTTCATACTTATCAGGGGAACAATCCATCAGGAGGATATTACAATCATAAATCTGTATGCACCAAACACAGGGGCACCACAGCTCATAAAACAAAACCTACTTGACAATAAAACAGAAATAACCACCAACACCATCATAGCTGGGGACTTTAACACACTATTATCAGTAATAGACAGATCATCCAAACCGAAGCTCAACAGGAAAGTAAGAGAGCTCAACAAAACCATAGAGCACATAGACCTAACAGACATATGCAGAACTTTCCATCCCAAATCCACAGACTACATATTCTTCTCAGCAGTCCATGTAACATTCTCTAAAATAGACCATATACTGGGTCACAAAGACAGCCTCCACATATTTAGGAAAATCGACATAATTCCCTGCATGATGTCAGATCATAATGCTATATTCGTAGAAATCAACAACAACAAAAAAACCAACAAGAACCTGAACGACAACTGGAAACTGAATAGGTCACTCTTAAACAATAAATGGATAGTGGATGAAATAAAAAATGAAATTGCAAAATTCCTGGAATTGAATGACAATGAGAACACATCAAACCAAACCTTATGGGACAAAATGAAGGCAGTCCTCAGGGGAAAATTCATAGTACTCAATGCCTTCATAAAAAGGACAGAAAGGTCCCAAATCAATAGCCTAACCATCCACCTAAAGGCATTGGGAAAACAAGAAAAATCCAACCCAAAGAGCTCCAGAAGGAAAGAAATAATTAAAATCAGAGCAGAAATTAATGAATTGGAAACCAAGGAAACAATTAAGGCAGTTGACAAATCAAGGAGCTGGTTCTTTGAAAAAATAAACAAGATTGACAAACCTCTGGCCAACTTGATCAAGCAAAAAAAAGGAGAGACTCCAAATTAACAAAATTCAAAATGAAAAAGGAGAGATCACAACAGACATCAGTGAAATCAGCAAAATCATCAGGACTTATTTCAAAATCCTGTACTCCACAAAACTGGAAAATGTGGAGGAGATGGATAAATTCCTGGGTGCATATCATCTACCAAAGTGAAAATCAGAAAAGATCAACCTCCTCAATGAACCCATCACACTCATGGAGATTGAAAAAGTAATAAAAAACCTCCCCAAAAAGAAGAGTCCCGGACCAGATGGATTCCCAGCTGAATTTTATAAAACCTTCATGGAAGAACTCAAACCAATCTTCCTAAAACTGTGCAACACAATTGAAGAACAGGGAAAACTACCCAACTCCTCCTATGAAGCTAGTATCACCCTAATCCCAAAACCAGGCAGAGATGCCACAGGAAAATAAAAATACCAGCCTATTTCCCTAATGAACATAGATGCAAACATCCTGAACATAATACTCGCAAACCAAATCCAACAACACATCAAAAGCATTATCCACCTTGACCAAGTAAGATTTATCCCAGGAACACAAGGGTGGTTCAACATATGAAAATCTGTCAATGTAATATACCACATAAACAAGCTTAAACACAAAAACCACATGATCATTTTGAAAGATGCAGAAAAGGCATTTGACAAGATACAACATCACTTCATGATCAAAACATTGGAGAGAGTCGGCATGGCCGGTTCACATCTTAATATAATAAAGGCAATATACAAAGCTCCAAAGGCCCAAATAATTCTTAATGGAGAGAGACTGGAGGAATTCCCATTGAAATCAGGAACAAGACAGGGATGTCCTCTCTCACCTCTGCTTTTCAATATAGTTCTGGAAGTCCTAGCACAAGCAATAAGGCAGGAGAAGGAAATAAAAGGGATACAATTTGGAAAGGAAGAAGTTAAGCTACCTCTATTCACCGATGACATGATTGTGTATGTAATAGACCCAGGAGACTCCATCCCCAAACTCCTGAAGGTGATTAACTCCTATGGCAAAGTAGCAGGATACAAAATCAATGCACAAAAATCGGTAGCATTTCTCTATGCAAATGACAAAGACACAGAAAAAGAAATAAAGGACATATTCCCATTTTCAATAGCAACATAAAAAATAAAATAACTTGGTATAATGTTAACCAAGGAAGTAAAAGATCTATACAACGAAAATATAAAATCTTTCAAAAAAGAAATGGAGGAGGACTTGAAAAGATGGAAAGACCTCTCATGCTCCTGGATAGGCAGCATTAACATTGTGAAGATAACAATCCTACCAAAGGCAATGTATAGATTTAACGCAATTCCAATTAAAGTCCCTACAGTGTTCTTCACAGAGATAGAAAAAATGATCTCAAATTTCTTATGGAAAGGCAGAAGGCCTCGCATATCCAAACATATCCTCAGCAAAAGAAATACTTCTGGTGGCATCACCATACCTGATATAATGCTATATTACAAAGCCATAGTAATAAAAACAGCATGGTACTGGCATAAAATCTGGAGTGTAGACCAACGGAATAGACTTGAGGACCCGGATTTTGGGCCAAGCAACTATAGCTACTTGATATTCGACAAAGGCCCAAACAATATAGACTGGAAAAAAGATAGCATCTTCAACAAATGGTGCTGGACAAACTGGATAACCACATGCAGGAAACTAAAACTTGATCCACACATTTCACCATGCACAACACTCAAATCCAAATGGATCAAAGACCTCAACATAAGACCAGAAACTCGAAAACTACTGGAAGAAAATTTAGGAAGTACATTCCATGATATAGGAATGGAAAAAGACTTCCTGAACAAAACCTCAGTGGCTCAAGTTCTTAAACAGTCACTCAACCATTGTGATCATATGAAGCTGAAGAGTTCTTTACAGACAAGCATATAATAAGCAAAGCCAATAGAATACTCACAGAATGGGAGAAAATATTTGCAGGTTATCCAACTGATAGAGGCCTTATATCTAGAATTTACAAAGAATTCAAAGGTCTAAACAATAAGAAGACAAAAACCCCACTCACAAAATGGGGCACAGTGTTAAACAGGCAATTCACAGAGGAAGAGATACAAATGGCAAACACACAATTGAAAAATGTTCATCATCCCTAATCATCAGAGAAACGCAAATTAAAACAACTATGAGATCCCACCTTACCCCAATAAGGATAGCCAACATCAAAAGGTCAAATGAAATTAAATGCTGGCGAGGATGTGGAGAAGCAGGGACACTCATTCACTGTTGGTGGGAATGCAGGATGGTGCAACCACTTTGGAAAGCAATATGGAGACTCCTGAAAAAGCTGACTATAGAAATACCAACAGATCCAGTTATACCATTACTGGGCATCTACCCTAAAACCTTCAAACCAAAAGCCAGAGAGATTTGCTCAACCATGTTTATAGCAGCTCAATTCATAATAGCTAAAAGCTGGAATCAACCCAGATGTCCATCATTAGAAGAATGGATAACAAAGATGTGGTATATCTACACAATGGAATTCTATACAGCAGTAAGAAAAAATGGCATAAAGAAATTTGAGGAAAAATGGTTGAACCTGGAACAGATCATTCTCAGCGAACTTACCCAATCTCAGAAAAAAAATTGACACATAGTCTCACTCATCTACAACACCTACCCTGAATCGACCCCAAGTACATTACATACCCAGCAAGCACCTCATGGACTAGACAATAGGATGGATGGGAGGGCGGGGAGGGAATCAAATGGTGGAAAACAGTAATCTGGACCCAAATGGTAATGGTACCATAAAATTCTACTTCTTAAAGACAGACTAAATGGCTGAAGCTTCACTAGACCCTTACAAGAAACACCTGAACCACAAGACACTGGAGAGGGTTGGATCAAAACTGACCTAAATCTCCTACATCTCCCCTCCCTCCCTTTCCCCCTCTCCCCTCTATCTCTCTCCCATCTAACTCTTGTATATTAGTTATGTTCTTCCTCAATTTCTTAGTGGACACTGACCTGAAACCCCCACTTCCAGCTTGGGCCTACCATCCACAATGAGCTTTTGATCAGAGAAACCTACAAGGTTTCCCAAAACAATGACAGACTTCTGTCAGAGTACTTGATGACCCACCAAAGGCCAGTGGTAAGATCCTATTGCTGAAGACACCATACGCAGCTGACCCGTAAAATGGAAGGACATGGCTGGAAGCTAGGAGAAAGTCAGTCCACAGACAGTCAGCGTGTCTAGTGCCAGAAGATGCTACGTAGGCCACTGGGGGAAATGACCAAGATCTGTCCAAGCAAAACATTGTTTAACCTAATTAGCAACAAATAACCGGATGTGATGCCCACAGAAATGCAATAGGGGTACACAGCCATGGTGAGGAATCAATTGCTCTTGATTTGGCTAACTGATCCACTCAGTGGTACTAGACCCATAGCTGGAGCTGGGAAACAAGTCAGAACTATATCCAAACACAAGCCCACTCTACAATATCAAGCTACCATCAATCATGGGGTATAAGAGGGCCTACACCTATCATACTGTCTATCATAAAAGTAAGGGTTATCTCAATTTTCCGGGTGCTAACTTACTCACTGTTGGAGAATCTGCTTCTCTTTTCCAGATAGATGCAGATCCTAAGAAGAGAGCTGCCCCAACATACCTCAAAAGGGGCCCAACTGAAACTAAGGACAACTGGCAAAATAAGCAAGGGTGATGTTTTCCTGTGAACCGGATACCAGCACAAAAGGGAAGGAGACTCAACACAGAGAAAAATCAACTCCTACCAAATCAGAGAGGCACAGACTCAGAGGCCCCCAACACCTCAGCAGTGAAGCAGACCAAAAATGAACCCAACATGGCTCAGGGAAATTTTGTGGAAGAGGGGGCAGAAAATATTTCAGAGTCACATGTTGGGTCATGATTTGCAGAGACATTTATCATACCAATAACTGGGGGCTAACTCCACAATGCACGACGCACTTTCATTAACAAGGAGGGTGTAATGGGAGGGGGTAGATCACAGATGAGCCTAAATAATGGTACCAAACTGCCTGTATTTACTGAAAAGAAAACTAATAAATTAAATTAAAAAAAAAGTAAAGTGTACTCAGTGCTGTGACCACGTACCTGACAAGAAGCAGCTTAAGGAAGGAAAGGGAGTGTCTTCACTTACAGTTCCAGGGGTAGAGGAGCTAGTGTCAGAGAAGGCATGGAGACAGGAGAGGGAAGCCAACTTGTTTCCAAGCAAGTAGAGAGCAAACAGGAAGTGGGGCAGGGATATGAAACCTGTAAGCCTCAAAGAAACTCTTACAGCTGAGCAGTCTATGCATGCTTCCATCCCACTTGGACACTGTAGTATGTAGGGAGGAAAGAATGTTGAAGCACCCTAATTTCCTAAATATATGGTACATGGTAAGGGTGGGGAATGAGTAACTTACTATATAGCAGATTGCAGACATAATAAAGTACAAAATAATTAACTTGATTTTTGTGTTTGCTTTTTAAAAAAAATTAATTTTTTTATTAACAACTTTCATGTTTGTAAAAAAAAAAATACCCCATGGTAATACCCTCCCTCCCCCACTTACCCCTTTGAAACTCCACTCTCCATCATACCCTCTCCTCATCTCAATCAGTCTCTCTTTTACTTTTGATGCCTTGATCTTTTCCTCCTCTTATGATGGTCTTATGCAGGTAGTGTCAAGCACTGTGAGGCTGTAGATACCCAGGCCATTTTATTTCTGGAGGGAGCATGTTGTAATTAAATTAAATTTCAAAAATATTTTATTTACTTCTTTTGAGAATGGGAAAGATAGATAAATAGATAGGCATATATGTAGATAGATGGGGGGGGGGGAGAGAATGGGCCACTAGGGCTCCTAACCACTGCAAATGAACTCCAGACCCATGCTTCACATTGTGCATCTGGCTTTATAGAAATGAAAACTTTATAAAATTAAATTCAATCCTTAAAAAATGGGCTGGAGAACTTGCCTGATGGCTACGATACTTGCTGGCAAAGCCAGTGGACCCAGGTTCAATTCCCCAGGACCCATATAAGCCAGATTCACATGGCACATGCACCTGGAGTTTGTGTACAGTAGCTGGATGCTCAGGCATGCCCATTCTGTCTCTCTGTCTCTCTCTTTCTCTGTCTCAAATAAATAAGCATCAAATCTTCGTAGTTTTACCATTAAAATGCAAGTCACCTATCCACTGTTCTGTATAGCTCATAGCAGGAACTATTTTACAAACTTGGAAATAATGACACCATACACACAGTGACAGAGATCACTTGGCCTCATGTATTTTTCACCCGAGAAATTTCTTGTCAGTTAATTGAATGAATCATGTTGTGCGAAAAAGCCTCATATTTTGCATTAGAGGTCTTGGGGTTGTGTTGTAGATCTTCTTGTTAAGCTGTCATCCACAGTAAGTTCATGCTTATGAGGACCTTGAGCTAAGTCATCTATACAGTGCTCTTGCTAAGACAAACCCTTCCACCAAATTGCAGAATCTTCCTGGATAGCTAATGGCCATAAAAATGAAGTTAGCTGCAGAGTTTAGAGCAAATTTATAGATGTCATAAAAGTCTATAGCCCTTTCCTTAAATAGCAAGATATATATATATTTCTCTTTTAATACTTTATTCATAAGAAATTAACTACTTCTTGAATAGTAATTTGAATTCCTTGAATAGAAAAACTAAATGTAATGTCTTTTCCTGCAATATGTCATTTGATAGAAAGACAATAATGTTTAAGGCCTTCATACATTTAATGGATAATGGAGATTAGAACTTTTTAAAAATGATGAAATTTGTCCTTGAATAAAAGGACATTGCAGTCAAATCACTATTCAATGTGTTTGTCTTGTGTGAACTTCCCAAGCTATTTCTTTAAGAATCATTGACTGTTTGCCACCTCAGTAGGAATTCATAGAACTATATCTGAGAAAGAATTTTATTGTAGAAAGATAAATGATAAGTGTGGTGGTTTGATTCAGGTGTTCCCCCATAAACTTAGGTGTTCTGAATGCTAGGTTGCCAGCTGATGGGGACTTGGGAATTAAAGTCTCCTGGAGGCAGTGTATAGTTTTGGGGGTGGGCTTATGTGTGTTATAGCTAGTTTCCCCTTGTCAGTATTTCGTACAGTCTCCTGATGCTATGGGCGTGCTCCTATGCTTATGTTGACCAAGCAGTGATATCTACCCTCTGCTCATGCCTTCGTTTCTTCCTGCCATCATGGACCTTCCCCCTTGAGCCTGTAAGCCAAAATAAAACTCTTTTTTCCATCCATTGCGAACCGGACTGCAGCAGTAAAGTGGTACCGAGGAGTGGGATTGCTGCTAGACACCTGACTGTGTGTCTTTGGCCTTTTGGAGCTGAATTTCAAGAGGAATGTGGAAGGATTTGAAACCTTGGCCTAAGAGACGCCTTGCAGTGCTGTAAGTACAGCTTGATGGCCTACTCTGGCCAGAACTGAAAACCTGAACACAGTAAGACTGTGGACCGTGAGGTTTAGCATATTATGAGGGTGAGAAAGAGCTTTGCCTGAACTGTGCTACAAACAGTTTGTGTGAGAAGCTTGCTGTTATCCCCATGTCCTGAGAAGTTGTGCAGGGTTGCTTTGCATAGAAATAAACTGGTGTGAGCAGAGGGATATGGCACA
The DNA here is from genome assembly GCF_020740685.1 of Jaculus jaculus. NCBI lineage: Eukaryota > Metazoa > Chordata > Mammalia > Rodentia > Dipodidae > Jaculus > Jaculus jaculus. Next base: position 324,798 of record NW_025423388.1, read on the forward strand.
GAAAGAAAAATCTTTGGGTGAACTGTTGCCCATTCAGCTGCCATTGAGAGATTACAGCCTTTGAGATTGGGCTAGCTGACCTGCACTGGGGCAACAAGAAGAATGTAGACTCTTTAGAAGGGGCCTGAGTGCTCAAAGAGTGTCCTGTTCTTCAAAGTCTGCTTTATTCCCCCCTGGATTAACAAACTGGCACCCTACCTGGTATTGTGGAGTATAACAAAGGCAGCAAAGAGAGGGCCATTGAGATTTCAACATGATCTTGTGTTTTAGAAATATCCATGGGCAGTGTTGCCTGCATGGAGACCCCATGGGGCCATGAGGATGAGCCATGGATTGCAGTGGAGACCCAGTGGAGATGCCGGGACCACGAGATGGCTGCTAATGGAAGCTTCCCACCACAATGAGGTTTCCCAGGACTGTAAGTAGCCTAGCTGGAGGGGTGGGATTTGAATGCCAGAGACTTGTTGCTGGTGGGAATTATTGTATTTGTGCCGGGCTCTGCTGGTGGGCAGGTAGTGCTGAGGAGGGACCCGGCCTGATGGTTCCTCCCAAGGGGTTGAGGAAGAGGGTGGACATCACATGACCCAGAATCTCTGCTAGTCACTGGAGAAAAACCACACTGAGTCGGGAGTCTTGTGGAAGCAGGAGCTCACAGGAACTCGCTTTGTTGTTGTAAGCAGTTGCCTACATAATGTTGGGGATGAAGGTGGGGATTTTAGGATGGGGGGAGGGCAGAGAGGTAAGGGCCAATAGTAAACTGTGACTATTGAAATGATAATTCAAACTTCTATGTGGAGGTGGGAGGCAAGAAGCCATTAGGCATCTTGCTGAGTCGTAGCTGGCCAGAGACAGCTCACCAAACTTTAGCTAGGCTCAGGAAGTTCTCCTCACGCCTGAGCCTTTCAGGGCCCAACATCTCCCCCTTTTGTTTTTGTAAGAGCATTAGTCACCATGGCCCCTGTCTTAGGTTGTCCCCCTCTGGAGATCTTACCTGTCATTGGGAACCAGGTGTTTAGCTCAGAGCATTAGTCACCATGGCCCCTGTCTTAGGTTGTCCCCCTCTGGAGATCTTATCTGTCATTGGGAACCAGGTGTTTAGCTTGCTGAGAAGCCACTCCATGGCCAGTTTTAGGTTGTCCCCCTCTGGGGATCTTACCCATCATCGGTCACATGGAGGGCAGGGGAGGTGGCAGTGGGTCATCTGAGGAACTTAATTCCTGAGTTGCCAGCCTGTGATAATGTATCCACCTGATGAAGTTTTATTTCCTCCAGCTGCTGGTGAATAAATTGTGTAATTTTGTTAATTACACAACGCCCAACAGTGAGGAGAAGAAGGAGGGGATGGAGGGGCCTAAGATAAGGGAGTAGGTAGGGTAAGAAGCCATGTAAGCCCGTCCACAGTGGGCTGTCCTGAGGGTCCCGACGCCTCCTCTCCAAGTCTTCCTGGAGCCTCTTAATCTTGTCCTGGACGATTCTTGATTTACTGGTGTAAAAGCAGCATTTTTCCTGTAAAAACAAGCATATGCCTCCCTTTTCAGCCGTTAATGGGTCTAGTCCCCTCCTGTTTTGTAGGACTACCTCAGCCAGGGAATCTAGCTTCCAGAAATGATATCTACATCTGGGATTAAGGTGGCTGGGGCACAAAGGCCCATCCAGTTGGGCAGAAAGTCATAGGCCATTCCGCCTCCGCAAACATAAACCGTTCCAGAAGGCAGGCAGCGTTGAGCACTGGGCTCAGTGTGTTAAAAGTACAGAAGGAAGGATGAATATACCCCACATCTATACTGGAATTATTAGGGGAAGGCGGGGCCCAAATGCCCAGAGGAAACATTGGGAAAAGCTGGATGGGGATGGGGAAGGTGGCTGAGCAGTGTTTTTAAGGACATATGGGCAACTGTACTGCAAGCAGCCAGGGAAGCTCAGATATTTTAGGTCTCTCGCTGGTACCCAAATGGGTCTTTTTCTTTTTATAAAGCTTTCCCATGGACAAAAATTTCATGAGCTTTACATTAAGTTTTTATCAAAAAACTCCTTTCTGTTACAGAGCTTTTGTACTTTAATCACTTCTCAGTACAAAAGATTATCTCAAGGTTGGGAAGCAAATAAACCCTTTGATCGTAGCAATACACATATAAATCTTAAGGAATGGCCAGCTCTTATTAAACACCGAATGTGTATAATCTTGCTTACATGTAGATGCTAAAGTCTTGTGAAATGGCCCAGAGCTATGGATACAAGGCCAGCCAAATGGCTCCAGAGAATTACACAGAATGAGCAAAAGAGAAACACCTATCCAAGAAGTGAGAGAATTCCATCCAGGCAAGGCAGAGTTAAAAGCAGATATTAAGTCATCAGCACCTTTAGCTGCATCAAAAATAAGATGATTATTTTGCAAAGACAAAATCTCTGAATGTAACTGAATCAGATCCAAGGAAATATTATTATTATGTCATATGTCTCTTAAATATATTTTCCCAATGCTGTTGACTGTCATTATACTTTTTTAGAAGTAACACAAACCCATTGAAAATCTACATGACACTCCAAATGAGTTCTAACTTTTAACCCTAGTGTATAGAGCATCTAACAGGTGAAACTGTATCTAGGGTAAGGATTGAGCCCAAGATCTCAAAGAGAGGCACAGTTTGAACTTTCTCAGGAGCTACTTTAAAGCTGAGTATGAAGGTTAGACATTAAAAGTACAAGCCTAAAGCCAAATGTTTTTATTTATTTTTATTTTTTATCTTGAGGGAGGACTCACTTAAACCCTCTCCCTCCTGTGAGGAGCGGGTCTGGTTCTCTCCAGGCCCCAGTCAATATGTCTCTCCATCTTACCCAGATAGAACTGTAGGTAACAGATGAGGACCAATGTTTTTGAAAAGGGGATAATTGTTTATCTTTTTTAGAAAAAATTAAAATATTTAGGGCAAATAATGCCTTTTTTAGTTGCTCGTGTGGGAGTAAGGATTCCCCCTTTTGTTTTTGTAATTGCGACTTGAGAGTTTGATTATATCTTTTAACAATAGCTTGGTCCCGGGGTTTGTATGGGATGCCTGTGGAATGTGAGATTTTCCAGGTCTGGAGAAAATCTATAAAGGCCTTGCTTGCAAAGCAGGGGTCATTATCTGTTTTAATTTGATCAGACAGCCCGAGAGTGGCAAAACATTGAAGCATATGACTAACTGCATGTTTAGATTTTTTCCCCAGCATGTGCTGATGCCCAGTAGGTGTGGGAAAAGGTACTGACTGAAAGAAAAATATCAGTGAGCCCAGTCACCACTAGAGGGCGGACTTGTCCCCACCTGGGTCATTCCAAGGGAGCCACATGGCAGTCTCCCAGGAGGTGGACTGCCTGCCAACTCCCAGCAGGCACAAGCTGCCAGCAGGGGGGTCATCTATTTAAATTACCATATTTTGTCCTTGGCTCCCAATAGATTTATAACTGTCACACATTATATATAAATTGCATCCAGTTTGATTTTAAAGATCCCCACAGTCTTGACCAGTTTAAGATATTAAGACCTGTAAAATCAACCAAGTTAAACACTTCTAACATATAAAGGCACAGAGTAAACATTTTTAACTGGTATAAGGCATAGCAAGGAGAGACTAAAACAATGTAAATTGAACCATCATAACGTAAAATTAGTCTCAGTGCCTGTAATTTTAACTTGTTTGAGGTTTTTTTTTTTAAGCTTAAAATCTTAAATCTCAGCCGGGTTTGGTGGTGTATGCCTTTAATCCCAGCACTTGGGAGGCGGGGGTAGGAGGATTATCATGGGTTTTAGGCCACCCTGAGACTCCATAGTGAATTCCAGGTCAGCCTGGGCTAGAGTGAAAGCCTACCTCGAAAAACCAAAACAAACAAACAAAAACCAAATCTTAAATCTCTCAGTCCAATATCTCTAGCCATGCACATCAGTCCATTACAGACTTAACCTTGATTAAACTCTCTGGGCCTGGGTAGCAGGACACAGCCAGCCCTTATGCCAGTAGCCCAGTTCCAACAAAGTCCCCTGCAGTCTTTCCTTCCCCTTAGAAAGCTATAAGCCAAGCCTCAAAGTTTAATGCTGTCTGCACTTAGCATTCCCAGATTCTTATCAGAATAGTCCATAAAATGTGGCTTACCACTCCAGAAGACACCTTCAGTTGCAAGCAAAAAGTCCATGCCTATTCCTCCAAAGTAAAGGTTCCAAAAGATCAACATCCACACAGTCAGGTTCATCTCAGTCCACTTATCAGGTAGCTTCAGGTTCACTGAGATATACTTCCACACCAGGCACAGTTATGGAGGAATGGATATTTATTGAAGCTCACAGATCCAGAGGAAGTTCCATAATGGCAGAAAAAGCTGGCCGGCCTTCACAGGCCCAAGAAGAGAGAGAGAGAGAAGCACAAGCCTTCAGAAATACAAAAGCCGCTGGCAAACTGAAAGTGAAAGGAAAGAGAAAGGGAACGAAGAAATGTTGACAAGCAAGCACAGGTTATAGAAGCAAAGTTTAGCACATTAAATATGAAGATTGCCTTATAACTCTAAGGGTACGCTCACCTGCACATGTACAGTCATTACCTCCTCAGTGAATGCCTCCCAAGGGGCACTAGTCTGCTGGGTTCCCAGAGCCTCATGTGGAGGTGCCAGGCCAGAAGCCATTACACATCTTGCTGAGTCCTAGCTGGCCAGAGACAGCTCGCCAAACTTTAGCTAGGCTCAGCAACTTCCACTAGGCCCCAAGCCTGGGCCTTTCACGACCCAACAGACTTGGAGATTTGTCACTGGCTCAAGTTGTTGGACTTGAAACTACAGAATTTGATGTTTGCCCTGGTTGTTTTAAATCTTGTATCGGCTGAATGTTTCTTTGCTATGCCCAGTGACATCTTTTGCAGTGTAAATGTTTATTCTGTGCCATTATGGGTTTGGGGGAGATTTCTTTTTGGTATTATGACTCAGTTAAAAGACCTTGGATCATGGAGATGTTTGAACATCATTGGGATTGATTAAAACCGACAGGGACTTTTAAAGTTGGAATGAATGCATTGAATTTTAAATCATGTATGGTTATCAGTTTATGGGGGCTGGGGGCGGAAATGTGGTGGTTTGATTCAGGCGTCCCCTATAAACTTATGTGTTCTGAATGCTATGTTACCAGATGATAGAGATTTGGGAATTAATGCCTCCAGGAGGGAGTGTATTGTTGGGGGCGGGCTTATGGGCTTTATAGCCAGCGTCCCCCTTGGCTGTGTTTGGCACACTCTCCTGTTGCTATAGTCCACCTTATGTGGGCCAGGGGGGTGATGTCCACCTTCTGCTCATGCCATCTTTTCCCCTGCCATTGTGGACCTATCCCTTGAGCCTTTAAGCCAAAATAAACCTCTTTTTTTTCCACAAGCCTCTCTTGGTTGGGTGATTTCTACAAGCAATGTGATCCTGACTGCAATAAGCAACATTGAAAAAATTCACCTGTTTCCCAGCCTGATGTCACAGGTCTGAAATCCCAAATTCTTCAGATGTTGAGGCAGGAGGTTTACAAATTTAAGGACAGCCTGGGTCATTTAGTGAAACCTCGTGGTGTTGTTGAATCAGTTGTCCCTCATGAGCTCATGTGATTTTTTTAAATTTTTTTTTTTCAGGTAGGGTCTCACTCTATCCCAGGCCAACTTGGAATTCACTGTGTAGTCTGAGGTTGGCCTCAAACTCAGAGCGATCCTCCTACCTCTGCATCCCACTTACTAGTATCAAAGACATGCACCTCCACACCCAGCTAACTCACGTGATTTTTAATGCTTGATCCCCAGGTGATGCAAATTTGGGAAGTGGAGCCTTGTTGCAGGAGGTGTGTTGCTGGAGGTGGGCTTAGGGGTATTATAGCCAGCTCATCCTTGCTAGAGTTTGACTCACTTGGTTGCTGCTGGTTTCTAACTCTTGTGGCAAAGATGATATCCATCCAGGTTCTGCTCATGCCACACTTTCCTCTGCTATCACGGAGCTTCACCTTGAGACCTTAAGCCAAAAGAAATCTTTTCCACCCCTCTTCTGCTTTTAGTAAGGTGCTTTGTCCTAGCAATGAGATGGTTACTACAGTACCCTATCTCAAAATTTAAGAAGTACATAATAAGGGGGGGGGGCGATATAACTCAGCAAGAGGGCATTGGCCTAGCATGCACTAGATTCAATTCATACTACCAAGATAAAGTGAGATAAAAAGAGGAGGTAAGAGGGAATGAGGAAATGGAAATAAAATGAAAAATGGAAGGAAAGGGATGGGAGGAGTGAGATAGGAAATCCACCCAGGTGTCCATCACTAGAAGAATGGATAACTAAGATGTGGTATATATACACAATGGAATTCTATACATCAGTAAGAAAAAATGCCACAATGAAATTTGATGAAAAATGGTTGAACCTGAAACAGATCATTCTCAGACAACTTGCCCAATCACACATAGAAAATTGCCACATAGTCTCACTCATCTACAGCACCTAACCTGAGTCTACCCAAGATGCCTTACATACCCAGCAAGCATCTTGAGGACTAGTCAATAGGAGGGGTAGGGAGGGAGGGAAGGGCAACGGAGGGCATGGGGGACACAAATCTAGACCCAAACGGCAATGGTACCATAAAGTTCTACATCCTAAAGGCAGACCAAATGCTTGGACATTCACCAGGCCCTTAGAGGGAACACCTCAACCACAAGGCACTGTAGAGGGTATGATGAAGACTTACCTTAATCTTCTAACACCTCTCTCTCTCTCTCTCTCTCTCTTCTCTAACTTTTTTATAATAGTTGTCTTTTTCTTCCTTGCCTTAGTGGGCACTGACCTGTGACTCCCAGTACCAGCATGTGGCTATCATCCACAATGAGCTTTTGATCAGAGAGACCTACAAGGTTTCCTAAAAGACAGATTTCTGTCAGAGTACTTGATGACCCACCAAAGGTTAGTGGTAAGACCCTATTGCTGAAGACACTGTATGCGGTTGACACCTAAAATGGAATGACATGACTGGAAGCTGGAAGAGAGTCAGTCCCCAGACAGCGCATCTAGTGCCGGAAGGTGCTACATGGGCGACTGGGGGAAAATGAACAATATCTGCCGAAGCAACTAGTGGTCTAACCTACTTAGCAGCAAATAACCTGTCATGATGCTCACACAAGTGCAGAGTGGCACACAGCCATGGTGGGAAACCAACTGCTCTTGATTTGGCTAACTGATCCCCTCAGTGGTATGAGACCCATAGCTGGAGCTGGGAAACAAGTCAGAACCATATCCAAACATAAGCCCACTCTCCAATATCAAGCTACCATCAATCATGGGCTACAAGAGGGCCTACACATATTAAATTCTCTATTAAAAAAAAAAAGTAGGGCTGGAGAGATGGCTTAGCAGTTAAGCGCTTGCCTGTGAAGCCTAAGGACCCCGGTTCGAGGCTTGGTTCCCCAGGTCCCACGTTAGCCAGATGCACAAGGGGGCGCACGCGTCTGGAGTTCGTTTGCAGAGGCTGGAAGCCCTGGCGCGCCCATTCTCTCTCTCTCTCCCTCTATCTGTCTTTCTCTCTATGTCTGTCGCTCTCAAATAAATAAATAAAAAATGAACAACAACAACAAAAAAAAGTAATCCCATTTGTCTGGTGCTAACTTTACTCTCTGGTGGAGAATCTGCTTCTCTATTTCAGATATATGTAGTTCCTAAGGAGAGAACCAGCCCATCATATCTCAAAAGGGCCCTGGCTGAAACTAAGAAAAGTTGGTGAAATAAGCAAGGGTGATGTTTTCATGTGAACCGGATACCAGCACAAAGGGGAAGGGGACCAACACAGAGAAAAATCAACTCCTAACAAATCAGAGAGCCAGAGCCTCAGAGGCCCCCAACACCTCAGCACTGAAGCAGACCAAAAATGAACCCAACATGGCTCAGGGAAATTTTGCAGAAGAGGGGGCGGAAAGAATGTCAGAGCCACATGTTGGGTCATGATATGCAGAGACATTTATCATACCAATAACTGTGGGCTAACTCCACAATGCACGACCCATTTACATCAACAAGGAGGGGCCAATCAGGAGTGGGTAGGTCACGGATGAGCCTAATAATGCTACCAACTTGATTGTATTCACTGAGTTCAAAACTAATTAAATAAATAAATAATAATTAAAAAAATAAAACAAAAGCCTTGAAAGATAAAGGAAAAATTATAGTGAAATAAATATGCATCCTTATAAAATAGCTTTCACATAAACTGACTTTATAGCAGTGTTAATGAAATTTTAATTAGCCAAATTACAAAGTAAAATGTAATAATATTTATCTTTTACAGTATTTTAATAAAGATTACAGATATTTCCATTCTTAAGTTTTTAGTAAAACTTTTTTCAAGTATCCTCGCTTTCTGATTTGTGTTAAAATTGACAATAAATTTACTCTGCTGTGACCACATCTGTTTAGTCAGCTTTTCCTTGCTAAGGTGAACACCCATCCAGATAGAATTTATGGGAGGAAGGGTTTATTTCATGTTTACAAAAAATCCAAGGGGACACCATCAGTGACAGAAGAAGCTTGCTCCCTTTCATGGCACCAAGCAAAAAGAAACAGCAACAGCAAGGAAGCAAGCAAGAACTGCCATAGCACAAAGTGTTCTCCACACACTTTTGGGCTGGAATTCAGATCCACCCCTAAACACACCTTAGGGCTTGACATTAAGGTCCATCTCCAGTGACATGTCCCCCTCACCTCTCAGCAAGGATCTGCCTGCTAGGGGCTCAAGCAGGATGTTTAATTTAAAAATGTCTGAGGAGCCGGGTGTGGTGGCGCATGCCTTCAATCTCAGCAATCTGGGGGCAGAGGTAGGAGGATCGCCATGAGTTTGAGGCCACCTTGAGACTCCATAGTGAATTCTAGGTCAGCCTGAGCTAGAGTGAGACCCTACCTCAAAAAACAAAACAAACAAACAAACAAAGTCTGTGTCTATGGGGTTGGGGCAACGGCTCAGTGGTTAAAGGGACTTGCCTACAAAGGCACCCTGGGTTCAATTCCCCAATACACATGCCAAGCCAGAACCAGAAGGTGGCACATATGTCTGGAATGCATTTGTAGGGGTAAGAGGCCCTGACATGGCAGTTCTCTCTCACTCTCTCCTCACAAATAAGTGAATACAGTGTTCTCTTAAAGTCATGTGTGTATTGTTTCACTTCTGACATGTTGGCACATGTTGCAAAGGTAGCAGTCTTCATCAGCCTCCAAAACTTTCCTTTGCAAGCACATATACATTTTACCTAAACTATATTTGAACTAAATGTATTGTGATTGCACGTCAACCTCAACATAAACAAAAAACCACCCTAAAATAAACCAAATTTGCAATATTAGCACATAAAAAGAATGATATATGCCAGAAGCATTTCAATAACTTTTGAATTTGAAGAAATAACTGTAAGTTAAGTCATTTTATGACAAGATTTTGGGCACATACTATAGAATGAATAAAAATCAAAAGCATTAGGATAAGTAAAACAAAAGCCGACAACGAGAGGTCATGTCCTTGTGTTTGGACACAAATATCTTTAAACACTAAGACATCTTCCCAGTCTGTATCCTGGCTTTGAATTCTCACTGTCGAGTACAACCAAAGATCATGGGCCAGAGAGAACGGTTTTCATAAGAGGACTGAAAAGTGGAAAGAGACAAGCACACTGGAGCAAACCTCAGGTCTTCAGGATGACACAGTGATCATTTCTGTTATTTTTGTTTTTTTGTCTTTGTTCCTGCTTTATAAAAACTATGTATACTAGACATTGTTCACCTGACATATAGAGTATTGAACATGCACAGAGCCAAAAGAGGTTTAGGAATATTTTTAAATGTCATGATTATACCTAGAGCTCTGTATGCTAATTAAAATATAAAATCAATATTGCTTTTTCAGCTAAAATGTTGCAAGTATATTTGGCAAGGATTTCCAGCCCACTGCAACCAAATATCATGAACAAATAACCAACAAAATCCATGGCCCACACAAAGTGAAAGTGGAGACTGCCAGTTTTGCACTCTTCTCTGTGATGGCAACTGGAGACCTTGCCCACTCAACAAAAGGTCCAACACATTTCAGATGCAGCAGTAGAAAAGGGGAATAATTTAAGCTTGTTCCAGGTCAGCCTGGGCAAGAGTGAGACCCTATGTTGAACAAAACACCCAGGCACGGTGGCACATACCTTTAATCCCAACACTGGTAGGCAGAGGTAGGAGGATCCTCATGAGTTCAAGGCCACACTGAGACGACATAGTGATTTCCAGGTCATCCTGGCCTACAGTGAGACCCCATCTCAAAAAGCCAAACCAAACCAAACCACACAAACAAACAAATGAACAAACTATATATATTATATATTATATATGCCACTTCCTATGAAAGGAAGTGGTTTAGGAGTAAGATTGTCAGTTTCTGAAGGCACCAGGCATGAATTATTTCACATCCAAATTGTCCTGGTGATGCTGTGAGTATTATGCCTGTAGGTAGTTAAAACATTCCCTTTAAATTTAAAACGAATAAAATGTGGCTGAGTCAAAAGTTGATCAATGTTAGAACCTTGTATTTCGCAGAATCAGGAAAATGTTGCTTTTTCAGGGAGAGTGTGGTTCCATACTGGGACTTCCAGTCAACATTCTGGGTTTTGTCGTTGTTTGGTTGGTTGTTTTGTTTGTTTTGTTTTCTGAGGCAGGGCCTCTGTAGCCCAGTCTGGCTGGGAATTTACTATGTAGTTTCAGGCTGGCCTCAAACTCACACAGTGATCCTCCTGCTTCTGACTCCCAGTTGCTGGGATTAAAAGCATGCACTGCCACACTCAACTTCAACATTCTGAACGAACCTTCCCAGTACCAGTGATTATGATGAGGACACCTCTGTGTGAGACACATAAAAGAGCAGTTTGTTAACTGAAAAATATGCTCTTTGTTCACTAGACCTTAAGAGGATTCCATGACTGTTTGGGACTAGATAGGGGCCACAGAAACATGATATATCTCCAATAAATCAATACATCCTTCATGTTGTAATGCCTGTGAGAAGTTCATGGGTGGAGGAGCCAAGTGAGGCTTTATTTCTTAGGACATTCTGTCTCACACACAATCTCATTTACTTGTCTGTGCAGGAAACATCACAGAAACCGAAACACCCAGCACAGAGCTATTTCTGAGCAAGATTCCACGAAGAGAAACTGATTAGGACACACAAAGGTAGGGCTGAAATGGACTGCTTCATTTACTCAGTTCTTCTGTTACTTGCCTTCATTTGGGGGTACATTTCCTCTATTGAGACTGGTTTAATTGATTTTAGGATGTGGGGTGCCATAATGAGATGGTTATGGTAATGGACAGTGATTAAGATGTTGAAGATGGGGCTGTAGACATAGTTCACTTGGTAGAGTGCTTGCCTAGTATGTACAAAGCTCTGGTTTCCACACCCAGCATTGGACAAAACCTCTCCTGTGGATGTACACCTGTAATCCTAGCGTGAGTGAGTTCAGGTCCAGCCTGGAATATTGAGATACTGTGTAACATAAAGAAAGATGAGGGGATGGAGAGATGTCTCAGTGCTTAAGGGCACTTGGATGCAAAGCTTGGTGGCCTGGGTTTGATTTTCCCAGTACCCATGTAAAGCCAGATACATAAAGGTGGAACATGGGCCTGGCATTCCTTTGCAGTGGCATCAGGCCCTGGCACACCCACCTCATTTATGAGCTCCAGCTCTCTCTCTCTCTCTGTCTCTCTCACTCTCTCCTTAAAAAAAAAAAAAAGTATTTTAAAAAGATAGATGAAATTGTCCTCTAGTGAAGTCAAGCATAAATGACCATATGATGCAATCTTGTTTTTGAAATCATAATTATTCTACACAAATGAGCCTTTTCTTTAAAGTTAAAATAACCCTGCTGTGTGATAACTTAGGAGTCTGTTTATAAAATTCTAAGTACTGAGAAAATATTGCTACAAATAATGAGAGATGTAGCACAGCTGCTAATGTTGATTATAACTTAGCTCAGTTTGCTATTAGTATATATTAACTGTACAAAATGGCGGGTTTGGGCTGGAGAGATCAGTCACTGTTTGAGACGCTTGCATGCAAAGCCTAATGACCCAAGTTTGATTCCCTAGTATGCATGTAAATCTTTGCAAATAAGTACAAACAAATAAATAAAATGAATTTTTAAAAATAGCTGGTTTTATAATGACATATTTTCATATATATATATAAATGCTTTGATACAAATAGCCTGCGGGCACAGTTGGAAGATCACAATGACAGACCTGGGATTGGGGTGCTTTTCAGTAATGATCATGGGAAGGCCTCTGTGCTATGGTGGTACTGTGGCCTCATTGTATATCTGACCTGAATAATATTTTGGAAAACTGACATATATGTAATTTGTGTATTTGTGTGTGTGCATGTGTGCAATGTGCACACACACAAATGGGTGCACCAAGGTCTCCTGCTGCTGTAATGGTATGAACAGAGCCCAGATTTGGAGGCTCGGCTAGCAAACGTCTTTGACATATGAGCCACCCCCCAAGGCTCCACGCTGCCTCACACCCACACTTTGACCAAGTAGGTGCTGAGCCCTGAGCTAAGCAGAGAGAATGAAAACTGCTTTTCCAGTTCCCATCCTTCTCCAGGGGTGTGACAGGAAATGGGATCTGTTTCTCAACACTTGCAGGACTGGACCGTGTCAAAATTTACCTGTCAGAAATCAGGGGAGAATTCTGAAAATGTAAACTACACTTTTATCCACATTCCTGAGGAAAAAAATTGTAGCTGAGTGCAGGTCAAGCACTCCTCCACATTTGAGCACTTGTTTCTCCTCTAACTGACTATGAGTCACCATGGTGACATGACATGTCAGAGCCCATGGTGACATCAGCAGATTGTTGCTTCCCTACAAAGGTTCTAGAACAGACGTGCTTTGGACCAGGCAGGACATGATTAGTGATCCTCAGAACAAGTAGCGCAGATTTAGTGTAGGACTATGAACACTAAGAGCATCAAAAAGAATGACAAATCCATTGGGAAACCAGTGGTTGGTGAACAGCCAGCTAGAGCAGCCCCATCTGAGGCTTCATGTGATCCAAACGGGGACACCAGAGGAGGTTCAGAAGCTCAGAGTGGCCAAGGCAGGAGTCGAGATCCAAGCCTCAGAGAGAACCTCCAAACAGAACCAGACCACCATGCAGCCAGTGAGGAAGGCACCTGCAGCCTCCTGGGGCTTCCCTTTCCCAGAAAACTCTGGGCAGTAGTGGAGAATGAGGCCTTCAAGTCTGTGGGCTGGAGTGAGAAAGGAGACACCGTGAAGATTGAGGGAGAACTTTTTGAAGCAGAGGTCCTTCACCGCAGTGGTGCAGATAAAATTTTTGAAATGGACAGCTTAAAGCGTTTCATCTGTGAACTTAATCTTCATGGGTTCAGGAAGATACGCACAAAGAATTCACCAGTGCACTCTGGAAAGAAGAAAATGATGGTAGAGTATATTTGTGTCAAATTTTCTATGAAAGATTATTCTTTGCCTAGAAAAAATTCTTTTTTTTAGATTCCCACTACCAATGCCATGAACAATGGGCTGTAAGCTTTCCATTTTCTGTGTTAATTAATTTATTTATTGACAACTTCTGTACTTACAGACAATAAACCATATTTCCCTCCCCTCCCCCACTTTCCCCTTCACAATTCTGGTCTCCATCATATCACCTCACTCTATCCATTAGTCTTTCGTTTTTTTTTCTCAATTTTTATTAACATTTTCCATGATTATAAAAGAATATCCCATGGTAATACCCACCCTCCCCCCCCCTTACCCCTTTGAAATTCCATTCTCCATCATATCCCCTCCCCATCTCAATCAGTCTCTCTTTTATTTTGGTGTCATGATCTTTTCCTCCTCTTATGATGGTCTTGTGTAGGTAGTGTCAGGCACTGTGAGGTCATGGGTATCCAGGCCATTTTGTGTCTGGAGGAGCACGTTGTAAGGAGTCCTACCCTTCCTTTGGCTCTTACATTCTTTCCGCCTCCTCTTCCACATTACACCCTGAGCCTTGGAAGGTGTGATCGAGATGTTATCCAGTACTCCAGTCACTTTTTTTCCCCAGCACTATCATACCTTCTGAGTCGTCCCAAGGTCACTGCCATCTGAAAAGAGAAGATTCTCTACCAAAACTGAGAGTAGCATTAATATAAGGGTATGAATATTAAGATAAGTCCTTACTGGGCAGTTTGATAAATCTTTTCATTTTCAAGGATAACTGAAACTATTCACTGACTGGTAACTGTATAGAGTACAAAGTAGAATGTTTGATATTAAAATGTGTGCAATCCCCTTAGATAGGTGCAGGCTAGGAGGACTCTTGGAGGCCAGGTCATGGCCTACATATGGTTCACAACCTTCAGCTGTGAGCATTTTGTTTCTAGTGAGGCCATGCTGAAGGGCACCAGGACCATTGAAAGCAATGGAAATGATTTTCTCCATCACATAATCAGCTGAGTACGATGGGACAGTGTGACAGTCATGCATTCTTTACCTCAGAATGACTAAAAGCTTTCTTTTCCTTTCAGATCTATCAAAATGCAAACTTTCAGAGGGATAACCCAAGGCTGCTCGAGAACATCTGGAGGAGAGGATGTCAACGCAGCCCTGCTCAGGAAGAGCCATGCTGCAAGAGAAGGAAGCTCGTCTGCCCCCAACGCTCTCCACACCTTCAGAAGAAGAAGCAGGAAAAGACCATTTCCCTGAAGGAAGCCCCCAAGAAACAGGCACCCCAAGGCCAGGGCACCTTCCTTCCAGCTGGTGTCACTGGATGCCCCCTAGCACTATGCCCTCCTGAGGAGCACAGCGTCCCATGTGGAGAATGCCCCCCTGAGGATGGCCACAAGGTGTCTCCGGCTGGTGACAGAATGGAAGGGTCTGGGCAGGTGAGCATCAGACCCTCATGGTACCCTGATTGGGGTTCAGTGATATCTTTCTACAACAAGTGTTCCTCCATGCTGAAGGCTGCCTTGGCAGCCATTTCCTTAAGTGAGCTGTCTGATGGGGAGAGAGAGCAGGGCTCCACCAGTGAGTCCTCTGCTGAGGAAGAGCAGGAGGGCTTCCATCAAAATAAGTGTGTAATCTGTGTGCTATACAAGGACACTTCTCGTTCATGAGCTCACCGGCCATGTAACACTGCAAAAAGTCCTTGTTCACTAAATACAACCTAGTGTATTCCTATAAAGAAACACAAACCCCATGGTATTAAATAAAGAATCTCAACTTTTGATTTAGGCTGCTCAGTACATCTTGACCCTTTAGTTTCATGCCTTTTTCAGCAGCTTGGGTTTTGGGGAAATGCCATCTCCTCACTGACAGTAAATCAGAATCATCCAGATGGTTTTCTCTGGCATAAACTAAGACACCCTGTGTAACAACAGAGACATTTATTTGTTAACTACTGCAAACCAAGAGAGCACTGGATGGATTTTCACACATTAGATCTTCTCAGAGAACACTGGGGACCTACCAAACAATATTGGGAGAATCTTGGTTTTGGCAATATAGGTCTCCATGCACAAAGTCTAGTCCATGTCCTTAGGGAAGCCACGAAAGCAGTGGTCAGACCCAGCAATGCTACTAATGGTCATAGGTACATATCAGATGTGCAGCAGCTGCAGCCAGGCAGCAACAGACAACAGCATGTCTAAATTATCAGAACATAACCATGTTAGGAAAGTGTAAGAGAAAAGCCAAAAAAACCTGGAGTTGATCTCTACAGATTGTTTGTTATTAGAGAAAACAGTGAGGGACAGCAGCATTCCCTTGGGATGGAGGATGGAGCACTGAGCCAGGCTAGGGCGCAAGTTTATAAGGAGGATCCTGAGAAAAACTGACTATAACAGGTGCAGTTGATTAGAAAATTGTCGCTGTTTGTGTCCTAGTTCAGAATAGGCTTCTTCAGCCAGGAATGTCTAAGGGGGATACTCAGATGGTCACTGGTCCTTCAAGGCCCTCTAGGCTAAGGGAGTACATGAGTCAGCGAAAGATGCCAAATGTAATGAGGGCAAGTGCCTCTCTTGCCTTCTTGATTGTGCAGAAGCTCTAAGGATAATTACTAACTCTTTAGTTCCCTTTAGTTTTCAGAGGCTATTGACCCTTCAGACAGGCTGGTGACTTTTCTTATAATGATAGTGCATGGGGCAGGCCAGGAAATCCAGGTTGGGTGACCAACTCAAGAGGACAGTAGTCTATGTGCCCAGAGTCCATGTGCTTCTCTTAGGCTCTTCCATTTCCACACACCCAAGCACACACACAGGTCCATGCCCTGGGCAGAGACAGCACTGCCACAAGCTCTCAGATTATCTTCAGAAAATGAGGTCCAGAACGGAGAAGCTAACTACCCCAGGCTTTGGAGTACAACTTAGCAACCCTACACAGGACTTCTGGCCGCCCATCTAAAAATGCTTTGAAAAACTGTAACACACACCGACCATTAGCTCACAGGAAAATAGAGCCATCACTAGCCAGAGGAACAATATTCTGGTGGCTTCTCTCTAAATTTTTTTTTGTTGTTATTTTTGTTTATTAATTTGAGAGAGACAGAGAGGGACAAAAAGACGCAGATAGAGAGAGGGCGAGAGACTGGGCGCACCAGGGCTTCCAGACACTGCAAACGAACCCCAGATGCGTGCGTCCCCTTGTGCATCTGGCTAACGTGGGTCCTGGGGAGTCGAGCCTCGAACCGGGGTCCTTAGGCTTCACAGACAAGTGCTTAACCGCTAAGCCATCTCTCCCGCCCAGTGGCTCCTCTCTAAGTTTTCTTCACCACATGTGATACAGCCTGACAGAACAGCTGTCACCCTTAGGCCAGATTTTTCCTTCCTTTGCAGGTCTCCTTCTGGTTAAACGAAGTGGCTGACATTTCAAAGGACAAAGGTCATGTCATGCCCTGAGGAGAGCCTTTCCCCAACAAAATAGCTGCCTTGAGTAAGGCATTATTAACACCATACACTTATGAGGGCTGGAGAGATGGCTTAGCGGTTAAGGCATTTGCCATCAAAGCCAAAGGACCTCCGTTTTATTCCCCAGGACCAACGTAAGCCAGATGCACAAGGGGCACGTGTGTTTTGAGTTCGTTTGCAGTGTCTGGAGGCCCTAGCATGTCCATTCTCTCCCTCTCTCTGCCTCTCTCTCTCAAATAAACAATAAAGTTGTTTATGTTTCTTTTAAAAAGATCATACCCTATCATGGGGCACACCAGCTCATACTAACTTGTTCAGTGCTCTCAGGAACTGATAACTTTGAGCTGTGTTTTTGTTAAGCCTAATTGTACTTTTCCCTAATCATGAGGTGGAGAAACACCTTACAAAAGTGTTTCTCTCTCTCTCTCTCTCTCTCTCTTTCTTTCTTTCTTTCTTTCTTTCTTTCTCTTTCTCCATGCTAGAACTTGTGCTCACACATCTCTCTTAGACTATCTTACCCTATGAATTGATTGTACCACTTGCAATGCTAAAGCCAGGAGGTCCCCAGGCACAAAGTGGGAAGAGTTATGGCAAAGATGCTGCCAAGCTCCATCCAGAATGAATCCCAGCACAGCATGATGCAGGCATGCCGGGCTGCGGCGAGCTGTAAGGCAGGAAAGTGATGACCTGTATAGAAATGGTTGGAGCTTGCTCCTAGAGCTGCAGTGGCAGGAGGGCCTTTGGAGTGGGACAGAATAATGCTGGCAATTTTTAGCTAATGTCCTCTGCAGATCATCATTCTCCCTACAATAAACCTCATAATTTATATTTCTCTAAAGAAATATTCCCTAAATTTATGCAAAGCAATGCATATTGTAGAAGAGTGCTATAGACTGTGTGCTGTGGTGATCAGCACTTATTACAGGAAAATCCTCTATGCTGAGTGGTGGGGTGACCAGCAGTGACTGTAGGACCAAAGCAATGTGATCTGTGGGGAATAATGAAAAGCAGGGAGTGTGGGAAGTGGGCAATGCTGCCTGTGGGATAGGGTGCCCTGCCGTGAGTGCAGGAGGCTGCTGTGGTTTGTAGTGTGTATTGACTGGCTGTGGGGGCGAGAGCATGATTACTGTGGAATGTGGTAGCAGTGCAAAGGAGGGAGCGTGGTGTGAGGTGAGTTGGTGAGCAGTGTAGGAAGATGACCTTGTAGATTGCGAGGACTAAAAAGCAGTGAGTGATTGAAAGGTTTGCTATAGCCTCTGGGGTAGGGTGACCTACAGAATATGTGGAAAAGGGCAGAATAGGTTGTAGAGAATAAGGGGTAACAGTGAAATTGGAAGGAGTGTGCTGCACCCCGGATGGTGGAGTGAGCAACAGTGAATGTACCATGAGATAAATGTACAATGTGAGGAGTAATAAATACTGATGTGTGCGGGAGGAGGCTCCCACATACTGTGAGGTGGCATGACAAGCAGTGATTGAAGTATAAGGGTACTGTAGAATATGAGGTTATGTTACGTGTCTCACTGTGGGAAAAGTGTGGTGTGTGGGAACTTGTCCTGAATGTCACCTGAGGATGTTGTAGTCAGTAGACATCAATGAAAAGCAGTGAATATGGAAGGAGGATGTTGAATGGTTGTGGTGTGTGGTAAGCAGAAGTGCATATGGGAGTGGATGATGCTAAAAAATTAAAACTGGGCTGGAGTGATGGCTTAGCGGTTAATGAATTTGCCCGCAAAACCCAAGGACCCAGGTTCGATACTCAGGACCCACATAATCCAGATGCAAAAGTGGTACATGCTTCTGAAGTTCGACTACAGTGGCTGGAGCCCCTACTGCCCCCATTCTCTCTCTCTATCCTCTTCTTTCTATGTCTTAAATAAATAAACAAAATATATTTTTTAAATGCAAACTGTAGAATATAAGTGAGTTTGCTGTAGATTGTAAGGTATTTGAGGCCATGGTAAAAAGTGAACTTTTGTGAGTGTGGGAGAAGTACAATGGAGACTGTGGGTTGGGGTGACTTACATTGAAAGTAGGAGCATGGTGATATGTCTTGTAGGGTAATGAAAATAGTTATTTTAGAGTGTGCGCTGCACATCATGGGATGGGGTGACCAGTAATGGATGCAAAAGTAAAGCCTTGTAGATAATATTGAGTAATTAAATCACAGAATTTTGAGGAACTATGTTGCTGACTGTTGGGTGGGCTAATTATCAGCCATTATGTGAGGATGGTTCTGTAGGCTGCGGTGAATAATTAAAAACAGTGAATGTGCAAAGAAGGTAGGCACAGGAGACTGTGTGGTATGGTGACTAACAGTGAGTATTGCAGAATTCTGTACACTGTGTAGGGAATATAAAATAATGACCATGTAGCCTGTGGGAGTTAATAAAAAGCAGGGAGTGTGGGAGCAGGACCCTGTAGACTGTTGGATGAGGATACCAGCAATGAATATCAGAAGTCATTGCAGTAGAATGTAGATCAGTGAATGTAGGAGGAACATTCTGTAATCTTTGTGGCTAGTGTCCATCAGTGAATAACACAGGGTGGTGCTGCAGTCTCTCAGGTAGAGATAAGTGCAGTGAATGTGGGAGAAAAGTGTTGTGGTCTGCGGGTGATGGGAGCAGCTGTGAATGCAGGAAGAGTTTGCTGTATCTGTGCAGTGGGGTGAACAGCAGCAAGAATGGGGACGCGATGCTATAGCATGTGTGTGGAAACAAAATTTGGGAGTTTTGTAGGACAAAGACTTAGAGGATGAGTCCAGTGTGTCAGCAGTTAAGGATGGGAAGAGGGCCCTGTGGAGTTAAGAGACCAGGAGTTACTGGAGGAGGAGAGTGCTGTAAACTATGTGGTATGTTGTAGGTCACAGAAGTGAATGTAACAGGAGGGTCCCATAGACTGAAGGCTGTAATATATGTAGAGAAAGTAACAGATGGAGGCCTTGGTGGACCAACGGTAGTAATAATCCGGTTGTAATACTAGCAAGTTAGGAAGGAGAGAGCAGTAGACCATGGAGAGGAGTGCTTCAGTGAATGGAGGAGGAGGAGATTGCAGATGGAAGGCTGTGGTAGATGGAGAGTGTAATGGATGGAAGGGAAGGCACAGGGACTACTGGGTTCCTGGAGAGAGAGGAAGACACACAGTCTGTGGGGGTCCAGGAGAGAGGGGAAGACCCGCGGGTCTTGGTTGGGGTGTGCTTCAGAGATAGAGGAAGCACAAGGTCCCTATGGGCAGGGTCAGAAGGAGAGTAGAAGATAAGCAGGCAAGCCTGTGGGGATCCAGGAGGTGGCTGAAGGTGCAAGGACTCTGGTTGGGGTGTGTCCCAGAGAGAGGAAGGCACAGGGATGGTGGAGGACCTGGAGAGAGGGACAGGCAGGCAAGACCAGGGAGTTTGGGGCCCGAGGGCCTTCCCCTTTCTCAGGGAGCCCTGCCTACTGCGTGCTTCCCCCCCCCCATAGTCCACGCACCTTCCCCTCTCTCCTGGACACCCCTCTTTCCTTTCTCTCCCCGATCCCCGCAGTGCACGTGCCTCCCCCTCTCTCCTGGGCCCCGCCGAAATGCTGGCCTTCCTTTCTCTCCCTGACACCAGCGGTGCATGCCCCTACCTTTCTCTCCCTGACCCCCTCACTATGAGCGATTTCCCCTCTCTCCAGGACCCCCACAGTCCATGCGTCTTCTCCTCTCTCCAGGACCCCAGTAGTATGCGGGCGCTTTCCCCTCTCTCCTGTACCCCCGCAGTACACGCGCCTTCCTTTTTCTCTGGGAACCCCATAGTACACTAGCCTTCCCCTCTGTCACTGACCCCCAATATGCACACCTCCCTGTCTCTCCCAGAGCCCAGTAGTACATGAGACTTCCTCTCGCTCAGGGATGCAGTGCGCCTTCCCCTCTCTACTGGAACCCCTCCCCCACACACACCCGCAGTAAACGTGACTTCCCCTCTCTCCAGGCCCAGCAGTCCACACACCTTCCCCTCTTTCTACACCCCTGAAGACCATGTGCCTTACCCCTCTCCCAGATGGCCTCACACTGCGTGGCTTCTCCTCACTCCTGGACCGCTGTCTAATGGGGCACTGGAGCCTTCCCCTCTCTCCTAGAACTGACAGAAAGCAGAGATGTTACAGGAAGTGGAGGTGTGGCTATCACACCTCAAGACCAGTGACCCACTTTCTACAAGACTTCACTTCTTAAAAGTATGTAATTTTCCCAAGCTGCACCACCTGCTGGGATCAAATGTTCAATCACATGAGATTATTGGGGAACATTTCAGTCAAGCTCCAAAACCATATAATGACTACAGTCAGGTTTCTAACTTCTTAATGCCACTCTTGGGGACTAAACTCCAACATATGTTTTGGAGAGGATATGTCTTGTTCAAACAATAGCAATAACTTTTACCATCTCTGTAGTTGCCTCCCAAGTTATAAACCTCTTGCTACACATGAACACTGAAAGCATCCAAAATAGAGTTAGTTAACCTCCCTTTTCTCTGAGTGGTGAAAAGAGATACAGACTTTATGATTCTTGCTTAGTTACATTGCCATCTTCCAACTCACTCAATCTCAAAATATTGAAGTCACCCTCTATTTCTTCCTCAACTTCTCATTTGATCTTTGTGGAGTTCTGTTGCTTCTATTTTAGAAATATCTGAACATGTGATCTTTCATTAATTCCAAATGGCAGGCTCTTGGTCAAGGGTCTTATCTTCTCTGATCTAGATTATGTCTGATTGATGTTCCTTCCTCTGGCTTCCTTCACACTGTACACTATTATACAAACAATCCCTACATTATCCCAAGCAACATATTTTTCCCTCTTTTGCCATGATTTCCATATTGATCATGGTCTAGCCTCATCACATAACACATCATTTCATCTCTGTGGTGAACCATTTATCTTGGTTCAGGCTCATGGGTTTTGATCTCTGAAATGACTTTTCTCCTCTTTTTCTTATGAAGTCTGAAGTAGTTTTGTATGGCTAGCCTAGTAAATTATATTAATCTGAAAGAATCACAGCTTATTTTTCAGTTACTTTGGGTGGCTGTGGCTTGTTTCTCTGCACTGCATCTCACAATGATGAAATCCAGGAACCAAAGGTCCTCTCTAGAGGAGACATTCTCTTACATCTTGAAGAGTTGACAGCATGTTGGAAAAACAAGCTATGCTCTTTCTTGGTGGTGACTGTCAATTCCTTAGAGCCTTCTTTAAGTACACACTTTCATGATGTGTGCGTGTGTGTGTGTGTTTTCATTGGGAAACTTTTTCCCTGAAGAGATTACACACATGTCAATTTACCCCAGACAGAACAGAAACAACAGATCAAAGAATAATTGCTCCAAAACCAGTTTTGTTAAGCCAAAGAATTTATTGATGTTACTTGTAAACAAGGGTGAGAGTTCCTTACAGAAGCATGGGCTTAAATTGACAAGCACAGAAAGGTCACCAATGCTGTTTAAGGAGTCCAGGCATGGTTGTCATTGGATTCTTAGCATCAGGCTGTCTCCCACAGCTCTTACCAAGTAGCATCCTGGGCTGTGCTTTTATCTAACAGTTTATCTAACAGTTTGGGAAAGGAGTTGTCTCTCTGCTGATTTGGTTATGGGTCAGAACAACTTCTTTGTTGGCTTTTTGAAAGGTGCTCACAGTTCTGTATTATCTGGAAAATCAGAATTTGCTTCCCCTGCATGTGTACATTAAGAGAGTAAGAATGTCTGCAAGGCCAGGGGTGGTGGCACACACTTTTAATCCCAGAATTTGGGAGGTAGAGGTAGGAGGATCACCATGAGTTCAAGGCCACCCTCACATTACATAGTGAATTCCAGGTCAGACTGGGCTACAGTGAAACCCTACCTTGTGGGAAAAAAAAATGTCTTCAGAAGATGGTGGAGAGGTTACAGTCCTGTATAAGTTAATTGTCCATATGCTAATCCAACAATGTGGTCATCTTCTACAAATCCAGGCCACACACACAGTAAGGACTGTCAAGAGGCAGAATACCTGTGGACACCCAATCATCCTTGTGTGACCACATAAGAGAAAATCACAGTACCTTCATCTACTTCCATATAACTAGTCTGGATTCCCTTCCATTAGCATGTAAGCTAAACACTCTGTATTAGCTGTCTTCCTGTGACAAAAACAAAATACCTAAGCTAATTGATAATTGACTCATAAAGAGAACAGAAGAGAAAAGGTATCACTTGGCTCATACTTTTTTGTTGTTGCTTTTTCAAGGTAGGGTCTCACTCGAACCCAGACTGGCTTTGATCTCAATATGTAGTCTCAGGTTGGCCTAGAACTCATGGCAATCCTCCTACTTCTGCCTACTGAGTGCTGGGATGAAAGGCATTCACCACCACACCCAGCTTTCATACTTTTTTTAATAGAAAAGTTTTTGTTAACAATATTCACATAGGCACAGAATATGTATATATATTTAAATTTTTTGTTTATTTATTTATTTGAAAGTGGCAGACTGGGAGAGAAAGAGGCAGATAGAGAGAATGGGCGTGCCAGGGCCTCCAGCCACTGTAAACGAACCCCAGACACGTGAGCCCCTTGTGCATCTGGCTAATGTGGGTCCTGGGGAATCGAGCCTAGAACCAGGGTTCTCAGGCTTCACAGGCAAGCACTTAACCACTAAGCCATCTACTCAGCCCACATAATATATTTTGATCATAATCGCCTTTCATTACTTTTTGTGTCTCACTACCATCCCTTTCTCTCTGAACCTCTTCTTTCAAACTAGTCTGGTTTTCAATTCTATTTTTTCCTTCCCTTTTTAAACTTTGTATTGAACACTTCCATACAGTATACCATACCGTACATGATATGCAATGATCATAATTTCTCCCACTGACCTCCTTTTTCCACCTTCCACATCCCCCTTCCACTGAATCCACTTTTCTTTCCAACTGTTTCCCTTCCACTTTAATGCCATCATTTTTTTCCCTCCTATTATGCAGGTCTGTGTAAGTCACATCAACCGCTGTGAAGTCATCAATGCCATGCCCCTTTGTGTCTGGGGGATAGTGTTAAAAGCCCTCCACCCCTTCCTTTGGCCTTTATATTTTTTTATTATTAATTATGGACATACTTAATATGGAAACATCGTGTGCTGGTACAATACTTTCGCTCATCCCAGCTGCCATTTTGAAGGGGGCCCTCCTCATTGGGGTTGCAGGTTCTTGACATTTTTAAATTATTTATTTATTTATTTCAGAGAGAGGGAAAGAGGCAGATAAAGAGAGAGTGAGGGAGAGAGAATGGGCACACCCAGACATCTAGCCACTGCAAATGAGCTCCAGACATATGTGCCCCCTTGTGCATCTGGCTTACATGGGTACTGGGGAATCTAACCTGAGTCTTCAGGCTTCAAAGGAAGCACCTTAACTGATAAGCCATCTCTCCAGCCTGATGTTCACTTTTTTCTTTTTCTTCACCCTAAGTCATTCATGAGTAAATGATGATGGCTAAATGCTGTGCAGGTAATGACAGCCAGGGCAAGGCCTTGAATGTGATGCTTACTTCCTGTCTGCAAGGCAGCATATCACTCTTACTTGTCCTTTGGCTGTTAAATTCTTTTCACCCCTCTTTTGTGATGTTTGCTGACACTTAGATGGGGTGATAGAGAACAGCATTAATCTATGGGCAGCAACATAAGTATTTAGGGGAAATTTTGATAGACACAACATGTCCATATGTTTTATATTTTTAGTTTGTGCATTTATACAACCTAGCACTCAGACCCTCTGGTTTGTTCTCACTTGGTTTTGTTTTGCTTTTATTTCTTTAATTGAAAGAGAGAGAAAGAGTGAGAAAGAGGCAGAGAGAGAGAGAGAGAGAGAGATCATGTATGTGGGTTCTGGAGATGTGAGCTTGGGTCCTTTGGCTTTGCAAGCAAGTGTCTTAACAGCTATGCCATCGTTCCAGTCCTGCTTTTATTTTAAGTGCTTTGTTAGCTTGTGGTTTTTCATATGCCTGTCTGTGCAACCATAATCAATGCCTCTTTGAAGATTCTCTAACTTTCCTCAAATCATACACCACACTTTGAAATACTGACAACTTTAAATGTCTTTCTTAAGCAAACTCAATATGAAATAAAACTAAAGAAAATAATAAAGAAGTTATGTGCAAAAAGCCCCACGGAGTTTGAAGCTGTTCTTGTCTTCATAAGAAGAAGAAGACAATTTGAAAATCAAAGCAGATTCACAATATTTGATGTTTGATGACCATGTTGATGTCTGTTCCCCAAACCTTCCCTCTTTAGGAAGCTCATTGCAACACACACCATTGGCAGCAAAACAATCATAAAACTAATCTAGAGAGAAATAAGTAGGGGTTAAACTGAAAGTTAACTGAACAAGGTATTTTTTTCATTTTTAAATTTGTTATTATTTATTGATTTTTTTAATAAAAATTTTTACTCTCAGGCCCTCTCACCCCTGCTCCAATTCTGCTGAGGTTCTTCTTCAGTGGGGCTATTGGTATTCATTGTGGGGTCCCAGAGGCCTCAGTCAGTCTCTACATGGTGGGGGGGGGGGCATGATACCCAGGCTATAGCCACCCCTCTCGAGGTTCTCACAAGCTTTCCAGGTCCTCTTTTGAAATGCTCCCTGAGCCTAGGCATGCAAGACAGCGAGCTGATTTAGTGTTGAGTTCTTTGTAGATCTCTTTTATGATGAGGTTTGAGGGACCCCAGTGTCGGTCGCCCTTTCCCTGGAACTGGTTTTCAGGCTAGTCATGAGAGTAGTGACCACTTACCCTGTAATTACTTCTGGACTGGGGGAGATGAGGTGGAGGTGACCTCATCTCCTGGTAGAGAGTTCCCACTCTCTTCCTGATGTATTGGTGTATCCTTGTTCTGTTCTCTTTCATCTGTAACATAGAAAAGATTCTTCAAACAAAGGTGAGGCTAGTTTGGATAAAAGGAGATAAACCTAGTTATTAGTGAGATATATTGATGTGTATATCCACTCTTCTTAGTTAAGGAACGGTGAGAGTTCACTTTGGAGCTTGTTGGATTCCTGTCCTAGGGAATGTGGCTTAATTCCCAGAGCCAAGGATGAGTTCCCTCCATCTGAATGTGTCTTCTGTCAAGCCATGAGTAGTTGGTTGCCTACATCAGCTGTGTGCCACGATTGCACAAGTGTGTGCTTTTTGTTTGGCTGGTTGCTTCTTAACAGGTGAGATATCCTGTTAATTCAATCTGCAACAAAGGCAACTCTTAAGAGCTGGTGTTTATAATTGCTCTTTAGTTATTCCAGTAGTTTACATAGGAGGAAATACTATAAAATGTCAAGTTGGCTGTAAAGGTTCCCCTCCCAGCAGCTATTCTACCTTAGGGCTTGTTTACACAATACACTTCAGAAATTTATATACATTCCTGACAATGGACCCCTTTATATGTTGGGTATGACGACTCTGCATCTGACTGAAATTCCCAGACTGCACCTGGAATGGTTTCATGAAGTGATGAAGCTCCCATGTGTGTTTCCTACAGGGAATCAATGTGACACAGCCTAATGGGCCATTTCTGACCATGCTCAGTGCCTTGGGTTATGGCAAAACTTAGAAATAACAAATGGAGAACACATTATAACACATAACACAAATAAAGCAACATAGCTTATTTCTAATAGAGTACTATTCTCTATTATCTCATAAACATTGTCGAATTTCATTAATGTCTAAGTAATTGCTTTTTGAATTTTGTCAAGCCTCCCAGGGACTAAACCTACTAGAGTGTGACACCTCCTGTGGTTTTAGAAAGCAAATCCAGGGCTTCTTGCATGATGAGCAAGCAGTTTCCCCATTGAGGTCCATGCCATGCCTTAAAATATTTATTATTCACGTTAGTCTATTCTATGAGATGTACTCTCCCAGGAGGTTTGTTAATCAATAATGAGAAATCTTTTCTTCTCACCTCATATCCAGTCACCACGAAGTGCATTTATATTAGAGCTGGAATGGCGATTTTCTTCACAATACTTTTATAAGGGAAGAGTGCATTTTGTTCTGGGTTACTGTAGATAATTCTCCATGGTCTGCTCATGTGGAATCCAGAGAAAGAGTGGGCCTTGCTAACATAGCTAACTAATTCTGTTAACTGCACAAATGTATGTATATATGTACATATATGGCATATATTTTATATGACATATGTATTTTGTATTCATCACAGTTCTATACAGAATACAATGAATTATTAAAAGAGGAATCAGGCTAGAGAGATGGCTTAGCAGTTATGGTGCTTGCCTAAGAAGCCTAAGGATCTGGGTTCAATTCCCCAGTGCCCAACTAAAGCCAGGTGCACAAAGTGGTGAATGCATCTGGCAGAGTTTATTCTCTCTCTCTCTCTCTCTCTCTCTCTCTCTCTCTTTCTCTCTCTCTCTCTTCCTTGTTCTCTCACCTTCAAAAAATAAATAAAATTTTTTTAAAAGTGTAAAGGAATTTATTGGATTAGCTTATGACATCCATGCCTTTATATACACGTATATATAAACACATGTATATACCCACATGCACACTTTGACATACAACTCAAGAAATGTATGAAAGATGCCATTTATTTTGTTTTGTTTTTTTGAGATAAGGTCTCACTCTGGCCCAGGCTGACCTGGAATTTACTATGTAGTCTCAGGCTGGCCTTGAACTCTCACCAGTCTTCTTACCTCTGGCTTCCAAGTACTGGCATTAATGGCATGAACTACCACCACCAGCTCAATTTCAAAGGGAAGAAGCTGATGAAATTGGGCTTGATGATTCTACACAATATTTAGGTCACTAACCTAATTGTGTCACCAGACCATTTAACATTTTTCTGCTTTTAAATTTGATAAGGTCTCACTCTAGCCCAGGCTGAACTGGAACATACTCTGTAGTCCAGGCTGGCCTGAAACTCAAGGGCATCCTCCTGCCTCAACCTCCTTAGTGCTAGGATTATAGGTATGAAACCCCTGATCAGCTAGCATTTTCTTTCCTTGATTATACTTTTACTTGAATAAATAAAGAAATAAACCCTCTTGTTAGCAAGTAGCTGAAAGACTGATAATTATTCTGTTTGTATTTTGTGGCAAATATCACTACAACCTGGATTAAAAATATGATTCATGACTTAATTCCAATGCTGACAGGATGACCCATTTTACCAAATTCTGATATGATATAATGCTTTGAAAGACCCCATCATAATTGGATAAAACCATTACAACCAGGGGTTGAGAAAGGTAATGGTCCCTGAAATCTCAGATAGTCCCTCCACATTATTCCACTGAAACACTTATACAATGATACATGGTATGCCCATCAACGTGCTAGGCTGTGTTCCAATGGTCTTACAAATACTAATGAATTTAGACTCCACTAAGATGACATGGTGCAGGACTACTGTGGCATTTCTATCATGCAGAAAGAAACAGAGAGAGTCTGTGGCCCACTCTCATGATTTTTCTGCCATCTTCCATGAGCCTCAGAGAGACAGAAAGACCATAAGAGTCAGAGGGTGAGTAAGAGAGCTGTGTAACACTGTCTCTGCTCATGATATGGTCGCCATACTCATGACCTCACTGACTAACATGATGTGCACAAACTCTTCACAACCTTGAGCCCATTTACATTGCACCAAGGGTGATGGAGGAGAGCATGGGGTCCCTCATCCCTCTGAAGGGTGATTGACAGTGGGGGAGGGAATAGTTGCAGCCATTGGTACACACACTCTGGAAAATAATAGGCCGCCCCTGTTCATGCAAACACTAATTAAGTTCAGTGTGTGTCACATACACACACCAGGAAAAATAAGTGCTATGAAAATTGAAGGTAGGCTAGTTAGAAAGACAAAGAGGTTCAGTGGAAAATGGACAGAGAGAAAGGCCAAGAAAAGATAATGAGAGGGGATTATGATCAAAATATATTATATAGGACTGGAGAGATGGCTTAGCGGTTAAGACGTTTACCTATGAACCTAAGGACCAAGGACATTCCCTGGAATCCATGTAAGCCAAATGCACAAGGTGGCATATGCATCTGCAGGCCCTGGCATCATGCCCATTTCTCTTTCTCTCTCTCTCTGTCTGCCTCTCTCTCTGCCTCTTTCTGTCTCACAATTCATTAAATCTCTGTAGAGATTGCTCAGAGGTTAAAATGTTTGCCTGCAAATCGTGAGAACCTGGGTTGGAATTTCCAGTGTGCACATAAAAGCCAGATGCACAAGGTGGTACATACATCTGGAGTTCATTCACAGTGACTCGAGGGCCTAGAACACCCATTCTCTCTGTCTCGCTCCTCTCTCTCTCTCTCCAAACTGCTTCTCAAAACTATTTTATTTACTTATTTCTGGGAGAGAGAGAGAGAGAGAGGATCTCTAGCCACTGCAAACAAACTCCAGATATAAAACCCACCTTGTCCATAAGTGGGTATTGAGGAATCAAACCTGGGTCCTGAGGTTTGAAGGCAAGTGCCTTAGCTGCCAAGCCATCACTCCAGCCCTAAAAAGTGTGTCACGAAAATTCAACAATAAAATATCCTCATTTTCATGAACATAGAACATAGTAGATTACATTGCCTGAGTCAATGTAATTTCTCTTCTTGTAAATTTTTAATTTTATTTTTGATTCAGAATTTATATACAGGAATCTGCAAATCTGATTGACATCAAATCATTTGTACATCACAGCAGGCCTGAGTTTGGCATGCCAAAAAAGATATTAAGATTTGAAATTGACGGCTTGGAGAAGTCCCTTAGCAGTTAAGGTGCTTGCCTGTGAAGACTTAACTCATGTTAGACTCTCCTGGTCCCAGGTAAGCCAGATACAGTGTGATGCAAGTGTACAAGGTTGCACATGCACACAAGGTGGCACACGCACCTGCAATTCAATTGCAGAGGCTGGAGGCCCTGGAGTGACAATTCTCTATCTCTCTGTCTCAAAATTACGAAAAGAAAATTGTGTACCAATACCTTCAGCCAAAGTCCTTCCAAATGATCATGGGTGTCCCAATATTTTGACAGCCTTAAAAAGTAACAGTTTCCTGTAAAAGCAGAAGTATTGCCATCACAACATGAAGCACAGCTGAAAAATTTTAATGTTTTCTTTTCAGCAATCAGAAATATGTGTTTTGGTATTTTCAGAACACAATGTGCAATCTTCATCAACCATATGTGGGGAAAAAATGAGAGGTAAATCTGAGTTGTGCTATGATGTAGATTTATCTTCAGAAGGGGAGGGTTTTGTTGTGGAGATATCTGCCTTCCAGGCCAGCTCAGCAGCAAATAGATCAACTGCTGTCTTGAATATTTGTTTGTTTGTTTGCTTATTTGTGAGAGAGAGAATGGGTGCACCAGGGCCTCCAACTAGTGCAAATGAACTCTGGACATGTGCCATCTTGTGCATCTGGCTTTATGTGTGTACAGGGGAATCAAACCTGGGTTCTTAGGGTTTGCAGATTAGTGCCTTAAACACTACAGTATCTTTCCAGCTCCTCATGACAGTTCTTACTCTTTTATGTATTTTGACTTTATTTATTTGGGAGAGTGAGAGGAATAAGCAGAGTAAGAGAGAGACTGGGCACATCAGGGCCTCCAGCCACTGCAAGCAAACTCCAGAGATATGTAATGCCTTGTGTATCTGGCTTACGTGAGTCCTGGGGAAATCAAACCTGGGGCTTGAGGCTTCAAAGGCAAGTGCCTTAACAGCTAAGCCATCTCTCCAGCCCCTCATGACAGTTCTTACTCTTACTCACTATGACATCTTGGTTGCAAAGTGACTCCCTCCATAGTCTCCAGCGTGGAGGGCTAGATGGATCCAAGCATCCTGGGGGTGGGAGATTATTTAGCAAACACATCCACCTTTGCCTGTCAAATCTGATTCCACTGTGTCTGTTCCCATGGCATACTGAGAAATCTGGTCCTTGGGCAGTCTATCCTAAAGTCCGTTGGCCTTCAGGAATCCATGCAATTCAATCATAAATATCATCTTGAGTGCAATATTTTGAAAGAAGTTGAGAAGCAAGGAGAGCTTAGCACTCTGTGGGGGAGACAATTATATTTGTCTTTTTATTATACAATTTTTAAAAATTTATTTGTTTGGTTTGGGTTTTTGAGGCAAGGTCTCACTGTAGCTCAGGTTAACCTGGAATTAACTCTGTAGTCTCAGGGTGGCCTCATACTCCCAGGGATCCTCCTACCTCTGCACCTGAGTACTGAGATTAAAGGAGTACTCCACCACGCCCAGTTTATTTTTTCATATTTGATATTTTCATACTTGCATGAAATTCATTTTGTCTTATTCCCCCAAATTAACCACTTTTTATTTTAATTAATTAATTTATTTTATTTCATTATTTATTTATTTTGGTTTTGTTTAGGTAGGGTCTCACTCTAGTCCAGGCTGACTTGATAGTCTTAGGCTGGCCTCGAACTCACGGCCAACCTCCCACTCTGCTTTGAAAGTGCTGGGTCTAAAAGGTGTGTATCACCATATCTGGCTTTTAACTATTTTTGGCTCATGATCATGGGTGGAAGGTGACAAACTGTGCAATGGTGAACTTACCAGTGACTACATCACTGATGGGCCAGACTCACCTCTTGCAGTGATCTTCAGCTTTCCGGGGATGCAGGAGTGTCTGTCTCAGGCATCCTTCCCCTACCCATTGTGAAGTAAACTCGATCTAGAAACCTTCACTATTAACAAAACACAATAGAATATTTCAACTTCTCACCAGACATTTTTGTTTGTTTGTTTTCTTAGCATGAGGCCCAATTCTAAAGTGTCCATCTATAGGTGAATTGGCACACTTTCTTCAAGATAGTACTGTTATCCAGGCATGGTGGTGCACACTTTTGATCCCAGCACTTTAGAGGCTGAGATAGAAGGATTGTCATGAGTTTGAGGATGGCCTGAGACTACAGAGTGAATTCTAGGTCAGCCTGGGCTAGAGTGAAATCCTACCTGCAAAAGCATAGAAACAAAGAAAAGATAATATTCTGAGAGCTCAGGCAAAGAAACATAGCAAACATCCAGTGTGAAGAAACCAACATCACAGGCTTTCATCTTTCTAAGCGAGTGCTTCCATGAAGGACCTTCACAAATTTTAGTTAATTTATTTTTTGTCTTCTTAAGGCTGTGTCTCATTGTAGTCCAGGCTGACCCAGAACTTATTCTGTCACCCAGGAAGGCCTGAAACTCACAACTATGTCCTCAAACCTTAGCCTGCCAAGTGAGTGCTATCATTGAAGGGGTGCACCATCAAGTCAGTGCTGGCATTGAAGGAGTACATCATCAAACCAGACTCCCTTGCAAATTTTGAAGATTCTCGGCATAGACTGTTTTCTGAGACAACCCTTATCTTAAGTGAATGAGTTTGTCATTTTTTTTCCCCAAAAAAACTACTTATTTGCAAGCAGAGCAGAGATAGAAGAGAGACATGCAGAGAGAATGGATGTGTCAGGGCTAAAGTTGCTGAAAACAGACTCCAGAAGCATGTGTCACTTTGAACATATGGCTTTATGTGGGTAATGCCAAATCAAATGTGGGTTGTTAGGCTCTGCATGCAATTGCCTTAACCACTGAGCTATCTTGTCAGCCTGAGTTTATGTTTAAACTTATTTTAATAAGTCACTGGGTCTCTTGGGTAGTACATTTTCATGCTGAGCTATGATAAAGAATATGGGAGGGCATATATATGTAAATATTTATAACCTTTTATAAATCTCAAGGTATAAATTAATTGCAGTGTATGAAACTTGTAACCATAATAACTTTGGTAATAAGCAAATGTAACAATATGCTGTAATGATAATATAACTTTTTCATTTGTGCAATATAATATTTGTAATTTTATAGCCCACTTTGGCTACAGGTCACTAAAACCATTAAGAGAAAAGTATTATTGGGTGGGGACTGATCTTTGACAGTCAATGAAAAAAAAAATGTTTGTCATCAGGGCATGCTGGTCAGAGCCAAATATTCCCACTTTAATCCCACTGGAACAGGGGGCCAGCAGCTTGAAAAGTGACAGAAGCTGCAGAGTTCACACATTCACAATAGTGGTTGAAGCTAAAAAAGAATTTATTTGATATGGCACAAGTATCTTCAGAAATTCAAGATGTTTAGCTGGTTCAGAAGCCTTATTCAGATGTCCACTGTGTGTTATCATATAGTAGTGAGTGAAATATTTAATTATCTTTGGTGGGAGGAGTAGGGAACTTCTATTGTGATTAATGAAGAGTTTTTCAAGAAAAAATTCTGGAAAGAGGGCCCCCTTTCAGACTATTTAAAATCAATTGTGAGCACAGCCCAGAGAGAAGGTGATCACAGCCTGGAGGGAAGGACCCAGACTTTGGGCCAAGGAACTATAGCTACTTGATATTCAACAAAGGCCCGAACAATATAGGCTGGAAAAAAGACAGCATCCTCAACAAATGGTGCTGGACAAACTGGAGAATTGTATGCAGGGCACTGAAACTTAATCCACACATTTCACCATGCACTACACTCAAATCCAAATGGATCAAAGACCTCAAATAAGACCAGAAACTCGAATACTACTGGAAGAAAATTTAGCAAGTACTTTCCATGATATAGGAATGGAAAAAAATCTTCCTGAACAAAGCCCCAGTGGCTCAAGTTCTTAAATAGTCACTCAACCAATGGGATCACATGAAGCTGAAGAGTTTCTTTTTTTTTTTAAATCTTTTTATTATTATTATTATTTTATTTTATTTTTTGTTTTTCAAGGTAGGATCTCACTCTGGTCCATGCTGACCTGAAATTAACTATGTAGTTTCAGGGTGGCCTTGAACTCATGGCGATCCTCCTCCCTCTGCCTCCCGAATGCTGGGATTAAAGGCGTGTGCCACCACGGCTGGCTTTATTATTATTTTTTCTTTTTAAAATTTTTATTAGCATTTTCCATGATTATTAAAAAAAAATCCCATGGTAATTCCCTCCCTCTCCACCCCCTACACTTTCCCCTTTGAAATTCCATTCTCCATCATATTACCTTGACATCTCAATCGTTCTACTTACATATTGAAGAGTTTCTTTACAGACAAGCATACAATAAGCAAAGCCAACAACATTACCCACAGAATGGGAGAAAATATTTGCGGGTTACCCAACTGACAGAGGCCTAATCTCTAGAATCTACAAAGAACTCAAAAATCTAAACAGTAAGAAGTCAAACACCCCACTCATAAAATGGGGCAAATAGCTGAACAGGCAGTTCATAGAGGAAGAAATAGAAATGGCAAACACACACTTAAGAAAATGTTCATCATCCCTAATCATCAGATAAATGCAAATTAAACAACTATGAGATTCCACCTTACCCCAATAAGGATAGCAAACATCAAAAAATAAAAGGAAAATAAATGCTGGTGAGGATGTTGAGAAACAGGAACATTCATCCACTGTTGGTGGGAAGGTAGGATGGCACAACCACTTTGGAAAGCAATATGGAGACTCCTGGAAAAGCTGACTATAGAGATACCAACAGACGCAGTTATACCCTTACTGGGCATGTACCCTAAAACCTTCAAACCACAGGCCAGAGAGATTTGCTCAACCATGTTTGTAGCAGCTCAATTCATAATAGCTAAGAGCTGGAATCAATCCAGTTGTCCATCACTAGAAGAATGGATAACTAAGATGTGGTATATCTACACAATGGAATTCTATACACCAGTAAGAAAAGATGACACAATGAAATTTGGGGAAAAAATGGTTGAACCTGGAACACATCATTCCAGTGAACTTACCCAATCACAGAAAGAAAATCACCACATAGTCTCACTCATCTACAGCACCTAACCTGAATCTACCCAAGATACCTTGCATACCTAGCAAGCATCTCGTGGACTAAACCCTAGGATGGATGGGGAGGAGGAGACGGCAATGAAAGGGTGGGAAACACAAATCTAGACCCAAACTGCAATGTACCATAAAATGCTACTTCCTAAAAGCAGACCAAATGGCTGAACTTTCACCAACACCTTACAGGGAACACCTAAACCACAAGAGAGGGTAGGATCAATGATAACCTTAATCTTCTACATCTTCCCTCCCTCCTCTTTCTCTCTGTCTTCCCTCTAACTCTTGTATATTAGTTATATTTTCTTCATTTTCTTAGTGGGCACTGACCTGTAAATCCCAGTACCAGCCTGCGGCTATCATCCACAATGAGCGTTTGATCAGAGAGAACTTCAAGGTTTCCTAAAAGACAGATTTCTATCAGAGTACTTGATGACCCACCAAAGGTTAGTGGCAAGACCCTACTGCTGAACATACCATATGCAGTTGACATGTAAAATGGAACGGCATGGCTGGAATCTAGAAGAGAGTCAGTCCCCAGATAATTAGCACGTCTAGTGCCAGAAGGGGCCACATGGGCGTCTGGGGGAAAATGACCAATATCTGTCCAATCAACTCATGGTCTAACCTACATAGAAGCAAATAACCCGTTGTGATGCCCACACAAGTGCGATAGTGGCACACAGCCAAGGTGGGGAACCAACTGCTCTTGATTTGGCTAACTGATCCCCTCAGTGGTTTGGGACCCATAGCTGGAGCTGGGAAACACGTCAGAACCATATTCAAACATTACCCCACTCTCCAATATCAAGCTACTATCAATCATGGGCTACAGGAGGGCCTACACCTATTAAATTCTCTGTTATCTCATTTGTCCTGGAGCTAAGTTACTCTCCATTGGAGAATCTGCTTCTCTTTTTCAGATAGATGCAGATGTAAGGAGAGAGCCACCCCATCATACCTCAGAAGGCCCCAGGCTTAAAGTAAGAAAAATTGGTGAAACAAGCAAGGGTGATGTTTTCTTGAGGAACTGGATACCAGCACAAAGGGGAAGGAGACCAACACAGAGAAAAATCAATGCCTACCAAATCAGAGAGCCAGAACCCCAGAAACCCCCAACAACTCAGCACTGAAGCATACCAAAATTGAACACAACATGGCTAAGGGAAGTTTTGCAGAAGAGGGGGAAGAAGGAATGTCAGAGCCACATGTTGGGTCATGATATGCAGAGACATTTATCTTACCAATAACTGTGGTCTGACTCTACAACACACGACTCATATACCTCAACAAGGAGGGGGCCAATGGGAAGGGGTAGGTCACGGATGAGCCTAATAATAGTACCAAACTGACTGTATTTGCTGAATACAAAACTAATTAATAAAAAAAATTAAAAGAAAAATACCCTTTGTGCTCTCTGATAAACAAGTATAGAGATAGACCTCATGTAGCAACAGCTGTTGAATAAGTTGCGCTGCAGGTGTATAAATCACCCTTCTGAGAACTAGCATCCAGAGGATCTGAATAACAACTGTAAGAATCATCATTTTGAAATAGTATTAGTAGTCTCTTACTGGTAAGGAAAGGAATGGCTCTCAATGTAAGATAGCTGCAGTGCACAATGACAAAAGGGGTTTGAAATTCCTCCCTCTAGAAATTACCTTAGGAGAATCTGACCATGAAGTTTAGGGATGGTCCTCTTTAAATGATATTTATACTAGGACCAAACCATTAATTGTATCTATTGCTTAATTATGAAACAGCCTCAACAGACTGTTCAAAGCAAGGGTAGCAATGGCTATCATTAACAAATCACATTCATAATCTGTGAACAGGAGACATAAGAATTGAACTCGTTGAGAAATAGCCAAAGTTGGCTTTGGTAAGCATGTGTATGGATTGACCTCATTGTGAATCAGCCTTAGAAGACAAGGACCTGAAAGTGTACGACCAATCTTCATTGATAAGTCCTCTTACTTAGCTCTGACTAACAGGTGTAGGGACTGCCCTCATTGAGAAATACCATTCATAGTCTGTGATGAGCAGTTGTGACAATAGAACTAACCTAGAAATAGTTGAGTAAACTTTGACCAGAATGTGAAGGAATGACAATTATTTAGAAACAAGTGTATTTGACCATGGTCTTTGAAAATATACTCCAGATATTCTGATGAGCAAATACAGGAATTACCCCCATTGAGAAATATTCCTAGTAGACTCATCCTGTCCAAAAGTGTAAGAATTGCCCTGAAATATAGCCTTAATTATCTCTGTCTGCCACATGTATGAATGCCCTCCATAAAACAGCCTTAAGTAGCATTAATACTGTTTGAATGGCAAGGATGAGACAAGTCTTCATTGATAAATAGCCTTACTTGTCCCTTGCCAGCAACTGTAAAATTGCCTCACTAAGAAATAGACTTAGGACCCTACAGGGTGCACACACAGAGTGAGCAGGGCAAATATCCCTGTTTCCCAGATCCTCCCACTTCTCTGGTAAGAATAGGTCCCTTGGTGGCTGGCTGGGGCCTGCTTGGATCCTGCACACATGCCGCTGAAGAATATTCCTTGCTCCACCCTCCTGATTGACGGGCCCCGGTGTCCTCAATTTCAGGATACCACTGCCAGATAGTGTGCACATAGAGTAGATAGACCTCAGGAGATAAAGGACCCTTCACACTTCAGCCTAGAAGCAGCTGAAATCACAGAGTAACTGTGGTGATGAGCAAGAGTACTGCTTCCATGCTGAACCGGATAATCACCACCAGGGTTTAGAAGACAGACTCTGAGGATACTCAACATCTACCAAAGCAAATATCCAGAGGCTCCTAAGTACTCACCACTGAAGTAGACTTAAAATTCACCCACCATGGGTCAAAAATTTTTCAGAAGAGCGCCAAAAAGATTTGAAGATACACAGATTGAGACATCATGCCCAGAGAAACTCCCTCCCCAGAGAAAAACTGACAGCTGCTTCCAAATGCATAAACCACAACCCCATGAGGCATACCTGCAACCCCACTCAGGAGTGTCCCCAATGGAAAGTGGGAAGGGACAAAGGAAAACAGGGTACCAACATAGGATGTATCCATATGAACTATGTTAGTGTTGTTAATAATAATAATAATAATAAACATTAAAAATTAAGATTGTTGTATTCCTGTGGGAAAACCAAGCTGTATCTGAAACACAGAGAGTGTGGGTATTATGTATTAAATATATAAATTTATATATGCAGGCAAAATATGCTAACTGTTATGGAGAAACGTTCATTAATTGTTAATAACAAAATTAAATCACCCAATTTGAGTATGATTTAAGTCCTACAATAACAAATACATACACACTGTTTTTGTGAAAAGTATTGACCTATCATTTGGGCCACTTAGGGCCTCTTATCATATGTACATAGAAATTGTAAGGCACATAGACAGTACGGAATCTGGCATTTTATCTCCTTTGCTTGTGTTACCTGATCACCTCTGTATATAAGCACATTGGAGCAGAAACGTAAGGTGCTATTAAATCTGTACTTGCTTTGTATTCTAAGTTCAGCCAAGGCTCTCATTCCCCATGTGAGGTTAAGGCTTTACACCAGAGCAGAAACAAACATGACCTGATAGCCAATTTATTTCACCAGAAATGGAGACAACATTTTCTGTTATTCACATAATTATGAAAAATAAAGAATGATAATTCCTTCCCCTGTCACATTCCCCTTTACAATTCCACT
This sequence comes from Jaculus jaculus, assembly GCF_020740685.1. NCBI lineage: Eukaryota > Metazoa > Chordata > Mammalia > Rodentia > Dipodidae > Jaculus > Jaculus jaculus. Next base: position 363,296 of record NW_025423388.1, read on the forward strand.
CTCCATCATATTCACTCACCTGCTCAAATAGTCTTTTATTTTGATGTCATCATCATTACCTCCCATGATGATTGTCTTGCATAGGTAGTGCCAGGCACTGCTAGGTCAAGGATATCCAGGTCCTTTTGTGTCTTGTAGAATTCATTTAAAATTGTGGCACTTAGTCACTGGTACAGCCAGAACTGAGGGAATAGTAACTGCATCACATGCAGACAGAGATTCATTCATTACAGGTTTTTTAAAATATCGATTGAAAACAATAAGAAATACAGCTGGGCTAAAGTAATGGTTTTGTGTTACAGGGCCAGGTGCTTCCTAGAAAGCTTAATGGCCTTAATCTAATTCCTCTGCACACATATAAGACAGAAGAACAAAGTGGTCCATGCATCTAGAGGACATTTGCAGGAGAAAGAAGCCCTGGCATATCCTTCTTTCTTTCTCCCTATCTCTTATTCTCTCTCTTCCTCTCTTCATACATAAATAAGAAAATATTTTTTTCAAATTATTTGCATATTGCTATGGAAAGCACGGGTAGCATATACTGTTGTTGAGAAATAGGCATTGTAGACTTAGATAAGCAAAATTAGAAATTGCTGTTGTTTTCAAATACTCTTAATTTACTCTGACTATCAATTGTTGTAAAGGAACTCCTTGATAAATAGGCTTAGTGCACCTATCCACAACTGAAGAAAATGGCACTCCTTAAGGCATGGCTTGACAAGACTCTGACCAGCACGTGCAAGAATTGCCCACACTGAGAAATAGCTTTATAACCTCTGATCACCATGTGTAGCAATGGACCTAACTGTCAAAAAGCCTTACTAGACTTTGATCTGAAAATGGATAATATAACATCTTTGAAAAATAGCCTTTATATTCTGAAAACTAAGACCAGGAATTGCCTAAATGAGAAACATGCTTGGTATTACCTAACTAGCAAGTGTAGGAATTCTCTCATTATGAATCAATCTAAATACATGGTACATGCAAGGGTAGGAATGGCCATCATTAAAAAATTACTTCATATACTCTGGCTAGCGAGTGTGGAAATTTCACTCATTTGAACTAGCCTTGATATAATCAGACATTCAAGTGTATCAACAAACCTCATTGTGAAAGAGATTTAATACTCTCTGAACATCCACTGGATTAATTGTCGTCATTGAGAAGCAGCCTTAGTAGATTCTCGCTACCCAGGGTATACGCTGTGTTTGTTGAGAAAGACTTTTCATATACACTTACCAGTAAATGTAGGAATTTTATTATTGAGAAATTGCCTCAGTAGACTGTGACAGGAACGTTTAGGAATTGCCTGCATTTAAAAATAGCATTAGCTGACCCCAAGAGTAAGTGTAAGAATTGTACCCATAGAGCAATGTTTTTGTTTGGGTCTTTACAGCAAGGGATGGTGAATTGTACCAGAGTGTCTGCCTAGGGATAGCTTTTTAATTTGTTTTACATACATTAAACTTCCTTTTTAGCACAGTTGAACGTAGAATCCGTTATGGGCTCTATGGATGACTGGATTTGTAATGTAGGTATAAAACTTCTCCATTGCCTATGGAAGATATACAGTCTTGTATAAAGCACATAATACGTGAAAGACAACTGAGTATAAGAGACAAAAATTTCATTGTTTTAATGCGTTGCTAAAATTGAATATAGACTTTTGTGGGATAAAAGGTTAAAAGGATAGTTAGGGTGTTATATGGGAATAAAATTGAACACGTGTATGAACAGTCTTGAATTTGTAATGAAAAGTTATAAAAGATCATGTACTATAGAAGCATTGTATTTGGGTGCAGACCTGATACTTCATTACATAACGGAGCTCATCACAGCTTGTGTTGCTGTTCTTATACAATCACATAGGGATTGTGCTTATTCACTCATGTGCAAGAAGCCGAATTTCCTGCTCACCCTAAACTTCCCTTTGGAGCAATCCTGTTAGAAATATAAATATCAAACATAGCTCCACACTGTTTGGTGTATCAGGATGGACTGAGAAAATGTCAAATTTCAGGATGACCAATGAGTTCATCACACATGATTTAAACAAAGAAATGTCAAGTATAAATTGAGGTTTTTCATGGGAGGAAAAATGTATTGTGGGGATTTAGTTATTGGCAGAGTTCAACTCTTCTGACCTTAACCATATCCATCCCAAAATTGGTACCTGGAAACAACCTATTTATGAAAGAACTAAGAAATTGGTGAAAACAATTAACACATAGACAATGCAATACTTCTCAGACATAAAAGCATAATACTACCCTGTCAAAACTGGTGAAACAATAACTCTCTGTCTTGTTTCTGAATCATGATTACACTGTTACCATAAAGACATTCATTTGTATAAATTTTTCTCCAACTGTATTTGGGAGTGGAATCACACTGTGGGAAGCTCCTGGAGGCGGAACTGTCCCTCCACCTGGGGTACTTTAGGAAGGTGGTTTTCAATTTCACCATGTGATAGCCTTCCATTAGACCTCAGAGGTGGGGAATATGCATTTTTTATGATGGTGCCTGGAGAACTATGGAAACCCTGGAATCTAGGTTAGTGTGCTGTGTTATAGTCTTAGCCCTTGATTATACTGGAGGACTCAGATGATAGCAGGTTTGGCCAGTTACAATACCTGGAAAGGTTCTTGATAGCTCCTTGGGGCCCACTACTTCCATGTGCACAGAGCCTGATGCCCCTGGGAGTGCCTATATTTTATTCTGATTCCCCACCACGTCCTCATATGAACTTTGATTCCCTCAGTTTTGTCACTGTTCTCCCAGTAACCTGTCTCACACTGCATCAGCATTTAGTATAGTGTCTACTTTCCCCAAGCAGATTCCCCATAAGCGTAATATCTACCCTTCCCATAGAGTGAACATCTTGCCTTACTGAACATGGCACACAGGGAGTTATGGTTCTGTCACACCGGTTTTCTCTCTCCCTCTCTCCCCTTTCGAACTATGGTCTCACTCTAGTACATTTTGATGTAGAATTCACTAGGTAATCTCAGAATGGCCTCAATGTCAGTGATCCTCCTACCTCTTTGCTGTGATTAAAGGTGTGCATCACCACACGTATCCCACTTCTCTTTCAAGAACAAAGCAGAACCCCAGTGTCATGTGTCAATGTATTCCAAGAAGCTATGCCTCTCTCATAGCTCATTTAATTTCCAGAAATCTGCAGTGTTTAAGTTATATCCTAGTTCAATAACTCAAAGAAGCATTTTGAGACCTAGTTTTTAAATCTCTCAAAAGCATGCCAGCCCACAGCCTATCCCTACACAACAATTGAAGCTCCGTAGCAGTCACAGTAAATTCTGTGCTCAAATACCACAATGGACTGAGGTTCTCAACATTCTTCTCTCCATTCTAATGATGGCTGCCATCATGTCCCTCCAGTATCTCATAGCCTCATACTATTCCAAGGCCATACCAAATCCCTTGCTGCCCTCATGAAACTGAGTAACCACACCAGCAATCATCTAGTGCCAAAGGGAAGCTCAAGACCCAACCCAGATTCTGCCCATGTTCTCAGAACTCCTGATTCCCTGTCTTCCATTCTCCTCCATTATATAACAGAGTATAAAAGGACTTTTTGTTCTTAAAACATTTCTTATAGATGGTGCACTTTCAGGTGTATAATGTCAATTTTCCAGTTCAGTTCTGCAATCACTTATTACTAATCTCATTATCAAAATAAAGCAATGCCAAACGCAGACACAAACCACCTTGAATCAGGATGTGCCAAAAAAAAAAAAAAAGAAAAAAGAAAAGAAAGAAAGAAAGCAATAGAAAGGAAGAAGAAAGAAAAAAAAAACTTTCAGACTCTTGTGATTACCAATTGGATCCTTCCACATCCTGCAGATATGTACTTTATCTACAGCATCCTACCATATGTCTGCAGAGTGAGAAAGCTGCCCTGAGCTTCTCAGGAAGAGAGGAGACAGATATTAAGACCATGAGGATTCCATTGCTAGCTGTGGCTCTCTGCTGCTTGGTGTGTGCTGAGAAGAAACCTCTGAAGGTACTGTGGCTACCATGAACTGACAGAGGGCAGGTGATCATGATCTCAGGTGAATGTCCCTTCTACAAGGGCATGAATCTGATTCAATAGAGCTCACCCTTCTGCCTGTGTTTTCATAGCCCAGTAATGATTCTCTTAATATTATTAAATTAGGTTTTACTTGATATGAAGGTGTGAAGAATAAAATACTGTGTTCTATGTAGTAGATTCCAGGTCAGCCTGGAAGAGACTGAAACCCTACTAAAAAAAAAGAATTGTCAGAGATTATATCTTAGAAATCATTTAAAATTTATGCTATAAATGTGATTCCTTCCATATTTTATTTTGGTAAGGTTTTCTATAACTTGCCATGGAATACCTTGCTCTTTTCACTTTTATTTATTTATTTTTATTAATTAGTTTTGTATTCAGCAAATACAGTCAGTTTGGTACCATTATTAGGCTCATCCATGACCTACCGCCTCCCCATTGGACCCTCCTTGTTGAATTTCCCTGAAACCATGTTGGGTTAATTTTTGGTCTGCTTCAGTGCTGAGGTGTTGGGGGCCTCTGAGGCTCTGGCTCTCTGATTTGGTAGGAGTTGATCTTTCTCTATGTTGGTCTCCTTTCCCCTTTTGCTGTTATCAGGTTCATCAGGAAAACAGCACCCTTGTTTGTTTCGCCAATTTTTCTTACATTCAGCCAGGGGCATTTTGAGGTGTGATGGGGTGGCTCTCTCCTTAGGATCTACATATATCTGAAAAAGAGAAGCAGATTCTCCAAGGGAGAGCAAGTTAGCACCACTTTTAAAATGATACCATAGAATGGATGAGCACTCATAAATAGAGTTGACTTTCCTTAAATTCCTTTTTCATGTCCTAACGCATTTTTAGTATTTCAAGAAGACTGCGAATAGACAATAAAATAAAATATTAAGGAAAAATTTCAAGCACAACTTAAATAAATAAATAGCTAAGGTTAATCATTATGATTGGCCAAAAAATTACATACATTTTCATAAGGTGCAAATACTGCAGTATATCCCTTGGACTTAACCATATTTTCAAGGGAAATTATGACAATGTGCATGAATTTGAAACTACATCTCCACCCACAAGGATTTGATGCTTATATTTTTAAGAGTAAAATCAGGTGCCATGGTCACAATAGATATTGATGAGAAAAGTTAGAGGAATGGCTGATGCTTCTAATTGAACATTCCCTTTTAGTTTTCAGGGAAATATCGCACGGTGTCCATAGCTTCACACAGGTTAATCGCAATAGTAGAGAATGGCCTGTTAAGGATTTACATACGTGAGGTGGAATTTTATGATGCTTATAAGGAAATGTTCCTCACTTTTGATTTGAGGTAAGAAAGATTTTTCTTGTGTGCAAGAAACCAAATGTGGCATTCTGGCTGCTACAAAGGTGACAAATTTCCGGTGGGACACAGAGAACTGCTATGAAAAATTGAGTTGCTGTCCATTCTTGAGAGAACCATGAGGTGTTTGCTCATGCTACATTTCAGTCCCTGCCAGGAGCCAGTTAAAATTCCAATGGATAAATCTTAAATGACCAGAGATGCACAGCTCTAGCTGATGTTAATGATTTATATTAACTTTTTGAACGTGCTAAGAAAAAATATGCTACCTGTCATGCCCATAACATGATAAACTCTAGAAGATCCAGTGGCTTTGCTTGGGAGTTTTTCAATACTTAGCAGAGAAAGCATACTATTTTCTTCTCCAAAATTAATCCATGACTTTGAAAATGACTTCGCATTCTTGAAACTCTTGCCTAACACTCTCAGGTAGTGTGATAATAGGCATATGCCACCACATGCAATTGGATTGGATAAGTCATGAATTAATTATCTGCTAAAATTCTTTAGTGTCATAAATTCTGGGTTACTTTCATAGACCTTACAATCAGGTACATATACGTGAATTTATTCACAATTTTTGTTAGCAGAATTATTTATACATTGACTTTAAGCAAATCCAGTGTGAAAAGGAAACACTCCATCTCCAAGAACTTCCTCCAACACTCAAAATAATCACGTGCTTAAATTTGAAGGACATTAGAAGCAAGGAAACTACACCTCACCATTGCATGGCACACACTTACCTAATAATGACCTTCCATAAAGTGATTGAAATTGTTAATATGTTCATGACAGTAGGGACAGTGTCTTACTGCAAAATCATTAACTCTAGAAATAAGAAAATTTCCCCAACTATTTTTGATTACATAGAAATTTGAAAGATACCAGGAATCTGACCTCTTTGCTTCCCAATTCAAAAAGTCTATAAGTTGTGGAGATGGTTCTGTGGATAAATTTGTTTAACTTTCAAGCCTGAGGAGCTTAGTTTAGCTTGTTAGAATATAAAAATCCATAGTTCTGAAAGTCCAGTGTTAGGGAAGCAGAGAAATGTTGACCACAAAGACGTGCCTATTATTTCCCTGAAAGATTCAGTGAGATCCAGGTTCAGCAAGAAAAAACTCAGCATGAGAAATAGGTCAATGAAAAACACAAACAATATTGACAGCAGGCTCACCATTGCACGACCCATAATTAAATCGATATTCTTAAAAGTATGCATGTGCATGATACATACACCTGAAGAAAGAAATTGACAATATCAGGACCACACTGGAAAGAACCCTTGTGAGCAGAATTTCAATTGTTTGAAATTGGCTCAGGGATATTTTGCAGAAGAGAGGGGGGAAAGAATGTCAGAGCCACATGTTGGGTCGTGATATGCAGAGACATTTATCGCAATAACTGTGGGCTAACTCCACAAGGCATGACCCATATACCTCAACAAGGAGGGGCCAATGGGGAGGGGGTAGGTCATGGATGAGCCTAATAATGGTACTAAACTGCCTGCATTTGCTGAATAGAAAACTAATAAAAAAAATAGAAGGGGAAAAGAAAAAAATTCAAAGACTACTCTCCTCTCTTGTATTAGGGTTTAACGTAAACCAAGATAGTTGCTCAATATTCAAGTGAAATCCAATGCATTAACACTGATATGTAAATTTTTGGAAGGTGTCGTTATCAGGTGAGAAAGTATGAGAACAAGATGAACCAAAGATGAAGGATGGCATAAATGTACGGGTACTTGCAGTATGCAGTGGATAAGTATAATTAGGAAATGAGAAAAATAAAACATTGTTCTTAATATGAATGGATGGTACTATTTTCTATGAGTTTGCTTACAAGCGAATATGAGGTATGCTTCTATTTCTTATAAAAAATATTGGTTGAGAATGTTCATTTTTAATTTTTTTCTGTCTGTTATAATAAAGTAATATGATTGGAACCCAGAAAGAAAAAAAATGTTTCACTTTGTTTTTTTTTTCTCACAAATTAGTATGTTAGGAAATGTGAAGGATAGTTAGATTATAGATAGATAGATAGATAGATAGATAGATAGATAGATAGATAGATAGAGAAAGAGAGAGACAGAACACAGCAATAGAATGTTACATATGGAATCAGGGTTGGTAACATGCTATTTTCACTTTCCTGGCCTGTACATTTCATACATTACAGATCTTAACACTGTGTTCTAAGTATATACATTCAAGATACAGTTAGAATTGCAAACAAAAAACATTTCACCAGAGACATACTTATCATACAATTTCTGAATAAATCCATAAAGACATAGAAACAGTACTGGCAGACAGAAAACTAAAGTGTGAATTTACAGATGTCAATATTGCAGTCTTGGGCTGGAGAAATGGCTTACCAGTGAAGTCATTTGCGTGTGAAACCTAAGGACCGCAGTACATTTCCCCAGGACCCCTCTAAGTCAGATGCACAAGGGGGCATTTGCGTCTAGAGTTCCCTTGCAGTGGTTGGAGGCCCTGGCATGCCTATTCTCTCTTTCTCTCTATCTGCCTCTTCTTGTCTCCTGAAGAAACAAATAAATAATACATCAAAAAAATTCCAGTCTGATCCTCAGCATGAGGAGTGTGGCTGTCATTCCCCAATGCACCTGCACCTAGAATCCAATGTATGAGGCAAGGTTTGGCTGTCTCCATTAAAGGGCAAGGCTTCAGGCCATCATGGGATACAGACACTCCTCTCTGCTAGATGTGTTTCACACACAATCTGCTCCCCCAAAGTTAACCATGCTGACACAAATTCAAATGTACAGAATAATTGCATAAGAACTCTGTCAAGTAAATGAAGACAATGCACAGGGCAATCAGAGCGAGTTTTGCTCTCAGCATATGAACTGTGTATAATCCTTTTTTACTCATTCAGTAGTATGTTGTATATTTTGGATGCCTAATGTATTTCTTATAATTTCCCTATAGGCAAGATGGAGAGTGCCATCGATACAGACTCAAAGCACTGAATTTAATATATCTATTTAGCAATTTTAGTGAGTATCAGATCTTCGTGGGTGACTATGTAAAACCAACTCTAGAGTGCCTTCAGCCTCATGGCCATGTTGTTTACTGTCTCTTGATCTGAGCCAGTGTTGAACAGAAGCATCTTACCACATGAGAATTTTATTGTTTCTCACACTTCCAGGTCATCCACTTCAAATATGGCCGAAATCAGAAGAGGTTATTGTTTTTAATGCCACTGACTTGTGGACCTTCCATGACCCATATCATACCTCCCCAAGAGTCTGGTTCCGTCATCTTGGTGGGGATTACAGAAGTAGGTATAATGGGTTTCAAAGATCTGTTGGTATTGTCTTTTCATATGAGCCAAGATGCTCACCTATATTCTTACACAGACCATTACACCACTTGACATTCTTAAAACGTTCTGTGCAAAGAAATGAGGAACATAACACATTCAAAATATAAAATGGTGTTTAGCTCTCAATTTCACATGAATGGATTTCTGAGGTCAACAAAAAATTCTGCTACTTGTTACGAATTCTACTTGTAAAATGCTCCGAAAAAGTGGATTATATTTTGCCTATGGAGTTTGGGAAAACCCTTTTCTCACATGGTTCTCATTGTGGGATTACCCAATTATTGCATGGCCAAAAGGCATAGACATTTACTTTCAGATGTAGGAAACATATTAGAGCCCGTTGACATCAACTATGACCTTACAAATTTTAGTTTACAATGAATATTGGCAATTATTCTTTAAGTAATATAGAATTTAAATAGTGACATTGGTGTGTTTCCACTCTACTATAGTGGATAAAAACACAAATGACATAAAAACTAACACTGTTTTCACTCACAGTTGTAAAAGCAAGGCAAAGTCCTCCTAATGCAAACTCATACAGAGACCCCAGGATTTATGATTTACATCACATTGTAAGGTTGTCCTATGGGATTTGATGTGATCAATACATGACAGTTTATGTCCTCCATGATTTCAAGCTGTTGCATGTTCTTGATTACAATTTGTGGGAAATCCATGGACTGATGAAATGACTGCAATTTTATTCAGTATTGACAATGTACCCATAGGTACTTTGATCATTCATATAAAATGTCAGTATTTAGAGTTAATATTGTCCAACAAAATTCTCTCTAACTGTTTCCTTCTCAATATTTCATTCTGAAATGAATGAATGAATGAATCAATCATTTTTTTTTGGAGAAGTGTTTTGAAATAGGGGCTGATCTTGAATTCACTATGTACTCTCAGTACAGCCTTTAACTCACAACAGTCCTCCTATTTCTTCCTCCTGAGTGTTGGAATTAAAGGCATGCACTACCATGCCCAGCCAAATAAATAAATATTTTTAAATAAGTAAATAAATATTTTAAAAGAGAGCTGGTGAGATGGATCAGAGGTTAAGGAACTTCAAAGCCCAAGGACCAAAGTTTAATTACTCAGTGCCCACTCAAAGCCAGATTCAGAGTGTATTCAGAGGGTACATCTGGATCTCATTTGCAATGGTTGGAAGACCTAGCTTGACCATTCTCAATCACTCTCTCTCTCACTCTCTCTCCTTTCATCCCTCTCTCTATCTCTTTCACCCACTCTGCTAAAATATATAAACAAATATATTTTTAAGTATACACTATCTAGCCATAGTTTTTCAAGTTTGGGTCATTAGTTAATGCAGTTCCAGTATAGGATTTTTAAGGCAAACAAACAAAATGGCCACATATTTCCTTTTCTGGATATATCTACTATGTTTTTATCAAAGCTTAATCTGCATATAATTTTTTAAAAAATATTATTATATGAAGACTATGTTCTACCCAGACCCTTATTAAATGACTAATGTAGTTAATCTATTCCAGTAAGGTCATCCCAACTTTCATTCATATCACTGCTGTTCTTAGGCACTCAGCAATTAAGACTTTTATTATTTTTTAATTTATTTACTAAAGAGGGAAAGATAATATGGCAACTCCACCATCTCTAGTCACTCCAAAGAAACTCCAGATGTATGCACCAATTTCTACACCTCTCTGATGAGGGTACTGGGGAATAGAACCTGAGTACTCAGGTCTCAAAGGCAAGTGTGTTAACCACTAAGCCATCTCTTCTGCCCATTAGTTAGATTTTAAATGACCTTAATTTGAATGTGATGCAACCAAATAATTGCTCATGTGTCTGGAATTAACCACCTGGACTTAAAATTACCTCAATACATCCTACAATTATTAATCTTCATAACTTTTGTAAGTAGGATATTTGGTGTATGTTGAATTAGAGACAGTTTTTATTTACGATGAGGTGGTTGAAGTGGTAAATTTACTAAAATTGGAATGATACAGATTAGATCACCATGGCCCCTGTTTAAGAGTGGCAAACAAACTCTTGAAGCGGTCCATATTTTACTTAATTTTTTTATTCATTTGAGAGAGAAAGAGGAGAAAGAGAGAGCGAGAGAGAGAGAGAATTAGCATCCCAGGGACTCCAACTACTGCAAAGTCCAAATACATGTGCCAGCTTTTTCATTTGGCCTAAGTGTATCCTAGGAAATCAAACCACTGTTCTTTGGCTTTGCAGATGAATGTCTTTACCACTAAGCCATCTTTTCTACTCATGTGTCTCACATTTTAAATAAAAAAATAGACATACCAAATTAGTAGAAGATATGGTACTGTTGGCTAATCTTGAAAACATATTTCTTCTCAGTCCCAAAGGTGAATTGCTTCTCAGTGGATTTTGTCTCAACCAATTCAATGATATTACATTTTCACTATTTTTATGATCAATATAACCATCAAGATGTGTTTGTAGTTTTGTGTAAGTATTCAGTTTGATTATGTTTTGGGGATGTTTTGGTACTTTGGAGATGAGTTATGAGATGTGTATGCATTTTTTCATGATCTAACCTGGTATAGGAATGTGTTCACATGTGTCTTAAAACCTTACCATAACTTGAGGTGGGCATTGTGGCACACACCTTTAATCCCAGCACTCTGGAGGCAGAGGTACTGAGTTCTAGGCACCCTGAGACTACATATTGAATTTCAGGTGTGCCTGGATTAGAAAGGGTTCTTAAGTTCAAAAACAAACAAAACAAAAAGAAGAGAAAACCTTACCACAACTTTATAAAGCATAGGTAATTCTCTGTTTCATTGGTTACTTTCTGTGTATTTTTGCATCAGTGCCTCTCTGTAACTCATAATTATGTGAATCATGCTGAAACAAAATTATAGCCACTCTTCTTGTACAGACATCCACATAAAGATTGAAGGATCTCACCCCCAAGTAAGACTCAGAATACTCCACATACATATTTACACACACACACACACACACACCATGAATATAACAATGTCCAAAACTCATTCTCACACTGAAGATCAGGACGATGTGTGAGGTCATGATTGAGCACTGTATGATGGAGGCCTTCAATATTATCACCTAACATAGGAAAGGATGTTGGACTGGGGCTATCTCTACAAGAAAAAAATAGTGGCATCATTTTATGTTTTCTGATGTGAACATCACATCTCTTCTATAATGGAACTAAATTTTATTCTGTCAAACTTGATGTTAAGTTTTTCACTTTGTATTTTCTTTTGCTTGTTGTTGTTCACAAGAAGAGATTCAGAAAATAGGGAGATTTAAGAGGAGGGAGAGCAAGGGGGATAATGCCAGGGAATATTATGTGTATGTGTGGAAATTGACTATAAAACTTTTAGAAACTCTATATTATAACCCATGGACTATGTGAGCTCTTTAGTGATTTCCCCTTTCATTTATTTTGTTACATAAAGAGTAGAGAGTAGATTCCATAACATAGACTGGGACACAACAGAAACAGTGTCATTGACACACTCAGATCCAATCATCACAAATTTCCAAATGTGCTTTACAGCGTTCCTTACCTTTTGAAGTAAAAATATGAGAGACAAAATTACTTTCATGCCATTTTTCCAAAATCTAGAAAAATGACATAAACCTGAATGTATGAATTGATCTCCAATTAAGTTGTCCTTGCTGGGTTACATTACCAACATAAAGGGGATAATGAACAGAAAGCATGATGTGCCATTGGGAAAATAAAGCTTGATCAACCTATGGTTTATAAAGTAGGATGGGTTTTGTGTTTAGAAAGGAATCTAATAGCCATATTTTCTGACTTCTATTCCATAAAATTCAGCAAAATGCCACATTATCAGTGAAGAGACACAGAAAGAGTATAACAAGATTATTAGTGACAAGCAAATTGCAACTCAAAATATCCTGGATGTCACCAAGACAGGTGAATCACTCTTGGGCTATCATGGGAAAATAAAGATTAAAGAATCTCTGTCATCCTCTGATGGCCATTTCTCATTCAGAATACTTATGATTAAAGATTTCTCATTTATGAAGTGAATGTAATACCACTTTATCCTCTTTTTTGTATTTTACAGACACATGTCCAAAATGGAGATATTGACTGTGTAAGTAGAAACATGGCTCTCACAACTATTCAAATGTTCAAGCTAAATAGCATTTGAAGTCAATTCAATCCTAAAAACAAAACCTATTAATACAGGGCTGGAGAGATGGCTTAGCAGTTAAGCACTTCCCTGTGAAGTCTAAGAACCCAGGTTTGAGGCTCGATTCCCCAGGACCCATGTTAACCAGATGCACAAGGGGGCGAAAAAGATCTGGAATTCGTTTGCAATGGCTGGAGGCCCTGACACGCCCATTCTCTCTATCTTACTCTTTCTCTGTCTGTCGCTCTCAAATAAATAAATAAAAATAATTTAAAAAATTATTAATACAAAAACATGAAATAAATGGTGCATTAGTGAAATATTTATAATTAATGTAATGTGAAATTAGTCCTGTTTAAATAGTGATTTTCATCAAATGAAGAAAAAATTAATTAATTTAATAAAAATGAAATCTGAAATGATTATTAGGCATTTTAATACTCCTTTGAATGTAGACATCACATTGACAGCATATTTACAATAATTCAATGAGGCTCATCATCGCCATGCATGGCCTAGAGGTGTGACTTGGACATCACTATATACACAGAATCTCACACTTCTATCATGACAAGAAAAGTCATGTGAAGTAGTAGACCCTGGAAAATGTGCCAGCATAAACGTACTTGATAACCCAAAGACAGTGCCCTTTGGTGTTAGTTTTTATTCATGAGAATACATTCATTCATATTGCCCATGTTCAAACAACACCCATATGATTTTCTTTATACCCTGACACTGATGATGTTCTCAATATCCCCTCACATCCATGTAAATAACCATCACTTATAATTCCCCAGGTTATAAGAAGATTCATATTGCTTGCAGCAAGTAGGTCTCTATGGAAGCAGAATCAAAAACTACAGACTTGGGCTGGAGAGATGGCTTAGTGGTTAAGCGCTTGCCTGTGAAGCCTAAGGACCCCAGTTCGAGGCTCGGTTCCCCAGGTCCCACGTTAGCCAGATGCACAAGGGGCGCACGCGTCTGGAGTTCGTTTGCAGAGGCTGGAAGCCCTGGCGCGCCCATTCTCTCTCTCTCCCTCTATCTGTCTTTCTCTCTGTGTCTGTCGCTCTCAAATAAATAAATAATAAAAAAAACTACAGACTTGTAATCATCTTTCATTCCAGATTGTACTCATGTTTGAGTATTTCTGATCCTTCACCCAGTCTGCCCTGTCCATGTATCTCCCATTGCTGATTTTAGTATTAGTAGCTCCCTCTGAGATTAAATGAATTGATTTCTTATAACTGTCAATGCACGCTGAATAAAAAGTTTATTACTGGAACTTAGATGATCTGGCCCCACCTCATAGTCCTTAACACTCTGGATACATTTCTTTTGTCTTTTTCATTTTAGAAAAGCCACATTTGGTGGTGGAGAAATAAGAGGTAAAATCAAGTCAATTTGAAGTAGAAAAAATGTGCAAAATTTTGAATAAATAGTATTGCCTGTGTTTTGTCACATTTATTATTGAAAAATCAGGAAGTATATGGATTATATGACAAAGAGGTTAATAGTTAGCATGTTACTGAATCCTGAAAAGTGAGCTGAGATCTGGTAATTGTTGTCCATGCCTCTAGTCCCAGCACTTGGGTTGCAGAGGGCGGAGGAGTGCCATGAGTGCAAGGCCAGGCTGAGAGTACATAGTGAATTCCATGTCAGTCTACAATACAGTGAGTCACTACCTCAAAAACCACCACCACCAACTACAGCAACCAACTAGAGACAACTCACCAAGGAGGATTGAACTTCTACCTCAGATTTCACATATATTCACTTCATTCTCTACAGCAAAATGTAAAATATTCCTGAGAGACAAACGAAAAGTTGCCAATGTCTTACCACTCATCATAAACTTGAGGATGTACATATCTACATTGGTTTCTTTACATATCATGATTACACAGGATTTTTTTTAAGCATTGACATCAGATTTACTAGCAATATTAAGACACAAAGAAAAATGGAAGCAGAAATTTACAAAAGTTTAATTTATGAAAACCATGCTATTTTGTACCAAAAAAAATTTTTTTTAAAGCCAACCAATAAGAATTAGGTCCAGGAAAATTTGTAGTGAAGTACTTATGAAAGAAATAAACATTCTTAAAAGTGTAGAAATCCATTAGATAGTGTGTAATTCATGAGATTAAAAGAATAAAAACTTAATCATCTGCATATGTGTAAAAACCATGTGGGTCCACATATCTTGGTTTTCCCACTGCTGGTGGTACGGATGTAAGAGGAATTCTGGAACTCAGAGAGGCCAGCTACCTAACTGTATATTTCACTACCACAGGGACAGACCCTTTGTCTAAAACCAAGCAAAACACTAGATTGCTTCTTAAAATAGTCCTAGTTTGCTCTATTACAATCACATACATGAAAAAACAATGCATGTACGCCAATAGTACACACAAATACAAGTTCTTCTCTAACAAGCTTCCCTAGCTCTCAATTCCATTGATTCTGAAAAAGTGAACAATGAACACAAATACAGTACTTAGACAGAGATAGAGATCATTGTAGAAATTAACAAATGGTCCTAAATATGAAGCATGCATTATTCTCATATAACATATTCAAAACAAAAAATGACTAGCTCTGAAAATGAGGAGACAAAAATAAATGATGTAATTAGAACTTCCTTGTGATAAACAACATGTAAACATGAGATCTTTATTAATAAAAAGAGCTATTTAACAAACTGTTAGTCTGTATAAGAAAAATAATTCAGTGTACACAACCAATAAACACAAACTTATGAGCACTTAAAGCTTATCAGGGATAAGGAAGTATTAGAAAACTGTAGATTTTTAAATGTTACCAAGACTGAATTGGCTAAAGAAAATCTTTTTTAAAGCAAAGGTAAGAAAGAGTTTCCTTCAGTGCTGAAATATAGAAAATTCTATCAAAAAATTATTTTCAGGCTGAAGAGATGGCTTTGTATTTAAGGCGCTCTCTGTGAAGCCTAAGAACCACTACTTGAATCTCCAGGTCCCATGTACCCAGATGCACAGTGATGCAAGCATGCAATCTTGATCATGCACCACAACACACCACACATGTCTTGAGGTCGTTAGCAGGAGGTGAGGGCCCTGGTGTGTCCATTCCAACCCTCTATTACTCTCTTTTTGCCTTTCTCTGGCTCTCTTTCAAAAAAAATCATTTAAAAAGTGGTTATTTTTGTCATTTACTCTAAATGACATAAAAAAGATACAAACTGTGTAATGTCTTTTAAACTAGTTATCATTTTTATGACGCAAATATCAGGAAGAAGAAAATGTAAAAAAAGAAATCTGTATGTCAATAACATTGATGAACATAAATGAATAATGAGAACTCAATGAACACTTTTTAGCTTAATTTCAGTAGCAAGTGGAGTATTTGATTCAGTGGGAAATATCCTTAGTAGACTCTGAAGAGAAAGGGAATGTATGCTTTTCATTTAGAAACTAGTATAGTAGTCTATGAACAGTAACTCCTGGAAGTACCCTCTGTAATTAATAGCCTTAACAAAAATCTTGATAAAGACGTGTACAGATTACCCTCATTGAGAGACAGACTTTGTAACTCAAAAATGCAACAATAGAAATGCTACCATTAAGAATTAGATTTTTAGCTTCCAGTTAAGTTGGCAGCATAGCAGCCACACAAAAGCAGCCTAGGGAAGAAAAGGCCAAAGAAAACCGAGCAAAATACACACATTTACTAAAAAGTGAGGTGTATGAGAAATTAAAATGGCAGCAGAGAAGTAGGAGTGTCCCAGAGCATCCAGAACCCACGCAAGCAGGCCGAAGCAGCTCTGGCAGTGGCTCCTTGGCATCAGCAGCAGAAAAGAAAGATTTCAAAAAAAGTATTGAAAATATGTTCAAAGAAGTCAAAGAACAAATCAAAGGAATGAAAGAGGAAATCAGAGGAATCAAAGAAGATTCAGGACACCAAGTTAATGAAATAAAGAAGGCAATACAAGACATAATTAAGGAAATAGTAATAACAAAGAAAAACCAGTCAGAATTACTAGCAATGAAGAACAGAGTTAATGAAATAAAAATCTCTGTAGAATATGTCACCAGTAGAATGGATGAAGGACAGGATAGAATATCTAAGCTAGAAGACCAGGTGGCAGATCTGATGCAGTCCAACAAAAAGAAAGACAAACTAATAGAAAAGTATGAGTGGGAATTTCAAGATATTCAGGACACTATGAAAAGATCAAACATAAGAATTCAGGGCATAGTAGAAGGAGAAGAATCTCACTCCAAAGGCATAGTAGGCATCCTCAACAAAATCATAGAAGAAAACTTCCCCCAAATTGGGAAACAGGTGTCAGTGCAGATATAGGAAGCTATTAGAACACCAGAGAAAACTTGGAAAGAAGCTTTACTTGACATATTATAATCAAACTACCAAACACACAATCCAAAGAAAAATATTGAAAGCAGATAGAGAGAAAAATCAAGTTACCTACAAAGGCAAGCCCATCATGACTACAGCAGATTATTCAACACAAACTTTAAAAGACAGAAGGGCTTGGAGTGATGTATTCCAAGTTCTGAAAGATAACAACTGTCAACCACGGTTACTTTATCCTGCAAAGTTATCCATTCAAATAGATGGAGAAATAAGGACATTCCATGACAAAAGCAGGTTAAAGGAGTATTTGAAGACAAAACCAGCTCTACAGAAAATACTTGAAAGAATCCACCATGCCGAAGAGAAGGAAAAGCACATATATAAGCAACCTAGGAAAAACAAGCAATACTCAAATACTAATTAACACAAGAGAACAAAGGTCGAACCGGAACCACAAAAAAAATGGCAAACATAAATACATACCTTTCAACAATATCACTTAATATCAATTGCCTCAAGGCCCCAACCAAAAGACATAGGTTTGCAGACTGGGTAAAAAGGAGGATCCTACAATTTGTTGTCTCCAAGAAACTCACCTTTCTAGAAAGGATAGACATTATCTTAGGGTGAAAAGTTGGAAAACAGTGTTTCAAGCAAATGGGCCTAGGAAACAAGCAGGGGTTGCTATCCTAATATCTGACAAGTCAGACTTCAGTCCAACGTTAGTCAAGAAAGATAAGGACGATCACTTTATACTGATTAAGGGCACACTCCAACCGGAGGATATTACAATCCTAAACATATATGCACCTAACACGCCGGCACCCAAATTCATCAAACAAACATTATTAGAACTAAGGTCACAGATAACACCAAACACAGTGGTAGTGGGTGACTTCAACAACCCATTCTCATTAATTGACAGGTCATCCAAGGAGAAAATAAACAGAGAGGCATCTGGACTAAACGAGGTCATAGTAGGAAAGGACCTAACATATATACAGGACATTTCATGAAATGCTGCAGAATATACATTCTTTACAGCAGCACATGGAACATTCTCTAAAATAGACCATATTGCCAGGTGTGGTGGTGCACGACTTTAATTGCAGCACTCGGGAGGCAGAGGTAGGATCTCAGAGAGTTTGAGGCCACATTGAGACTACAGAGTGAATTCCAAGTCAGCCTGAGCTAGAGTGAGACCCTACCTCAAAAAACCAAAAAAGAAAAAGAAAAAAGAAAAATAGACCATATATTAGGACACAAAGCAAATATTAACAAATATAGGAAAATTGAAATAATTCTTTTATTTATTTATTTATTTATTTATTTATTTATTTATTTATTTATTTGAGAGCAACAGACACAGAGAGAAAGACAGATAGAGGGAGAGAGAGAATGGGCGCGCCAGGGCTTCCAGCCTCTGCAAACGAACTCCAGACGCGTGCGCCCCCTTGTGCATCTGGCTAACGTGGGACCTGGGGAGCCGAGCCTCGAACCGGGGTCCTTAGGCTTCACAGGCAAGTGCTTAACCGCTAAGCCATCTCTCCAGCCCGAAATAATTCTTTACACTCTATCTGACCACAGTGGATTGAAACTACAAATCAATAGCAAGAAAGGCTATAGAGCTTACACAAAATCATGGAAACTAAACAATACACTACAAAATGATGAATGGTTCAATGAAGAAATCAAAAAAATTTACAGGGTCAAAAGATAATGAGAACACAACATACAAAAATCTCTGGGACACAATGAAGGCAGTCCTAAGAGGTAATATTATAGCTTTAAGTGCCTATATTTAGAAATTAGAAAGGTCACAAGTAAACGACCTAATGCTTCACCTTAAAGCCTTGGAAAAAGAAGAACAAGGCAAACCAAAAATCAGTAGACAGGAAGAAATAATAAAGATTAGGGCAGAAATTAATGAAATAGAAACAACAACAACAAAAACAATCCAAAGAATTAATGAAACAAAGTGGTGGTGATTTGAAAGGATAAACAAGATTGATAAACCCTTAGCAAAGCTGACCAAAAGAAAGAGAGACACAAATTAATAAAATTAGAGATGAAAAAGGTAACATCACAACAGACGCCAGACAAATTAAAAAAAAAAAAATCAGAGGTACATACTATAAAAGCCTATACTCCACAAAGTATGAAAACCAGAAAGTAATGGATGAGTTCCTTGATTTATATGACCTGCCAAATTAAATCAAGATGAGATTAATCACCTAAATAGACCTATAAGATGTATGGGGATACGAACAGTTATCAAAAGTCTCCCAACTAAAAAATGCCCAGGCCCAGATGGATTCACTGCTGAATTTTACCAGACCTTCAAGGAAGAGCTAACACCATTGCTTCTTAAGCTTTTCCAGGAAATAGAAAAAGAAGGAATTCTACCAAACTCCTTCTATGAAGCTAGCATCACCCTGATACCAAAACCAGGCAAAGACAGAAAAAAAAAGAAAATTACAGACAAATATCCCTCATAAACATAGATGGAAAAATTCTCAACAAAATATTGGGAAACAGAATACAAGAATACATCAGAAAGATCATTCACTCTGACCTAGTAGGCTTTATCCCAGAGTTGCAGGGATGGTTCAATATACACAAATCTATAAATGTAATACATTACATAAACGGGTTGAAGGACAAAAATCACATGATCATCTCATTAGAGGCAGAGAAAGAGTTTGACAAAATCCAACATCCCTTCATGATAAAAGTCCTACAGAGACTGGGAATAGAAGGAACACATCTCAATATAATGAAGGCTATTTATGACAAGCCTACAGCCAACATATTACTTAATGAGGAAAAACTGGAAGCTTTTCAACTAAAATCAGGAAGAAGACAAGGGTGTCCACTGTCCTGACTTTTATTTAATATCGTTATGGAAGTCTTAGCCATAGCAATAAGACAAGAGACACACATATAAGGGATACAAATTGGAAAGGAAGAGATCAAGTTATCATTATTTGCAGATGACATCATTCTATACATAAAGGACCCTAAAAACTCTACTAGCAAACTGTTAGAGCTGATAAAAACGTACAGCCATGTAGCAGGATACAAAATAAATACACAGAAATCAGTAGCCTTCATATATGCTAACAACAAACACAGAGAGCAGGAAATCAGAGAATCACTCCCATTCACAATTGCACCCCCCCAAAAAATAAAGCACCTTGGAATGAACCTAGCCAAGGAAATAAAGTATCTCTACAATGAGAACTTTAAAACAGTGAAGCAATAAATTGCAGAAGACACTAGGAAGTGGAAAAACATCCTTTGTTCCTGGATTGGAAGCATCAATATTGTGAAAATGACAATCTTACCAAAAGCAATCTACACATTTAATGCAATCCCCATCAAAATCCCAATGGCATTCTTCATGGAAATAGAAAAAACAATCCAAAATTTCATTTGGAATCACAAAAAACCTTGAATATCTAAAATCATACTGAGCAACAAAAATAAGGCTGGTGGTATCACCATACCTTATTTTAACCTATACTACAGAGCCATAGTAACAAAAACAGCGTGGTACTGGCACAAAAGCAGACATTTAGATCAATGGAACAGAATAGAGGACCCGTATGTAAGCCCAGGTAGCTATAGCCACCTGATATTTGATAAAAATGACAAAAATACAAATTGGAGAAAAGACAGCCTCTTTAGCAAATGGTGTTGGGAAAACTGGATATGTTTCTGTAGAAAGATGAAAATACATCCTTCTATCTCTCCATGAACAAGAATTACGTCCAAATGGATTAAAGACCTTAACATCAGACTGGAAACTCTAAGACTGCTAGAGGAAAAAGTAGGGGAAACCCTTCAACATACTGGTCTTGGCAAAGACTTCCTGAATACAACCCCAATTGCTCAGGCACTAAAACCACAGATTAACCACTGGGACCTCATGAAATTACAAAGATTTTGCACTGCAAAGGACACACTGAAAAAAGCAAAGAGGCAACCTACAGAATGGGAAAAAATCTTCGCCAGCTATATATCTGATAGAGGATTAATATCTAGGATATACAAAGAACTCAAAAAGCTAAATAATAAGAAATCAAACAAGCCAATCAAAAATGGACTATGGAGCTAAATAGAGCATTCTCAAAGGAAGAAATACGAATGGCATATAAGCATCTAAAAAAATGTTCTACGTCACTAGTCATCAGGGAAATGCAGATTAAAACTACATTGAGATTCCATCTCACTCCTGTCAGATTGGCCACCATCATGAAAACAAATGATCATAAATGTTGGCGGGGATGTGGAAAAAAAGGAACCCTTCTGCACTGCTGGTGGGAATGCAATCTGGTCCAGCCATTGTGGAAAACAGTGTGGAGGTTCCTAAAGCAGCTAGAGATTGATCTACCATATGACCCAGCTATAGCACTCCTAGGCATACATCCAAAGGACTCATCTCATTTCCTTACAAGTACGTGCTCAACCATGTTTATTGCTGCTCAATTCGTAATAGCTGGGAAATGGAACCAGCCTAGATGTCCCTCAACAGATGAGTGGATAATGAAGATGTGGCACATTTATACAATGGAGTTCTACTCAGTGGTAAAGAAAAATGAAGTTATGAAATTTGCAGAAAAATGGAAGGACCTGGAAAGTATTATACTAAGTGAGGTAACCCAGGCCCAGAAAGCCAAGAGCGCCACCTGTTCTCCCTCATATGTGGATCCTAGCTACAGATGATTGGGCTTCTGTGTGAGAAGGAAAAAACTCAGTAGCAGAGGCCAGTATGTGTAAAAAGGAGACATAAAGGGAAGAGAAAGGAAGGGAGGAGGATACTTGATACGTTGGTATTGAATATATGTAAGTAGAATGTTTGAGATGGTGTGGGGATATAATGGAGAATGGAATTTTAAAGGGGAAAGCCGGGGGAGGGGGGAAGGGTATTACCATATAATATTTTTTATAATCATGGAAAATGTTAATAAAAATTGAGAAAAAAATTAAAAAACAGTTAAATTTTTTTCTTTCTTGTTTTTATTTTGAGATAATCTCTGCACACTTTTTATGTGAGAGAGTGAGAGAAAGCATGAGACATAATTGGCATACCAAGGATTCAGGCATTTTATTCCAGATAAATATGCCACCTTGGTGGCAGGTGAGATCTTGTGCTCATGCATCACCTCGTGTGGCTGGTTAGTTGGAATCTGAAGAGTCAAATGTACCCTTATGCTTTGCAGTGAAGTATTTAAAGTGCTAAGCTATCTCTTCAGCCTGATAATTAATTATTTAGATTCTACCAGCATGTGTATAAATGGCCCTAATTGAGCAAATATCCAGTGTATATTAAGAGCAAGTACATAATTTTCATTGAAAAATAGCCTTAATAGACTTTGAGCAGAAATCAAAAGAATGTCCATCATTTAGGTGTAAACTTAGTTATCCATGACTAACAAGAACAAGTACACAGCAGGAGAAATCCATTTCATCGAGTGGTGAGAAAGTTTTGATATTGTCATCATTCAGAAATGGTGTTATTTGACTGTAAAGGCAATTGTAGCAATTGCCAAAGTAGTTAATCTCTGTATTCAATGACCAGCAGGTGTATGAATCACTTGCACTCAGGAATATCCATAGTAGACTAAAAATAAAAATAAAAAGTGTATGAATGACCCTCATAGAGTCACAGACTTATTAAACAATGACCATCAAAAATAAGAATTTAGGACTGCTTCTAGGTAAGATGGCAGCTGAGGAACCACACCAAATCAGCCTAAGGATGGATTTAAGCAAAACCCCACCAAAATACAACCTTCCTCTGAACAGAGAAGGAGTATAAGTTATTCTCAGACACAGCGGAGAAGCCAGAGACACCATGACCCACAATAAAGGAGGAAAATGGCCAGAGACACCCTGAGGCAATCGTGGTACATTCCTGGTGTGTCATGCAGCATTAGCAACTGCAGAGACCAAGCAACAGATTTTTCAACTCCATCAGCTTTCTTGCAAAGTTAAGGAATCTGAAGGAAAGAGATCTGAGATCAACTAAAGTGCTACTGAAAGTTCAAGAAACTCCAGAACTCTGAACTCTCCCATCCCACATAATCAAATAAGTAGAACACAAACACAAAATCAATTCAGGATGCAAAAGTTGCCACAATATGGTAGAAGAAACTCAAAGAATCAAGACAATACAATCCCACCCAAAACAATCAATCCATCAGAAATGATCACCAATGAGACTGTTTTAGATGAAATGCCTGAAAAAGATTTCAAGAAGATGATGGTATGTATGCTCAAAGAAATCAGAGAAGAAATGAAGGGAAGCAAAGTAGAAAACAAAAGAATTAAAGAAAACAAACTTCTGAAAGAGAACACAGGAAATCAGTTTAATTAAATAAAGAGGTTATTATGAGACATGAATAAGGTAGTAGAAATACTGAAGAAAAACCAGGCCGAAATCCTGACTCTGAAGAATACAGTCAATCAGATAAACATCTCAGTGGAAAGTCTCTCTGTTAGAATGGATGAAGGCGAGAACAGAATATCTAAAATAGAAGACCAGGTGGCAGATCTAATACAGTCCAACAAAGAGAAATATAAACTAATAGCAAAGAATAAATGGGAATTTCAAGATATCTGGGACACTATGAAAAGATCAAACATAAGAATTCATTGTAGAACAGAAGGAGAAGAATTCCAATCCAGAGGCTTAGTAGGTGTTTTCAACAAAAGCATAGACTGAAATTTTCCTCAAATTGGGAAAGAGATGCCAACACAGATACGAGAAGTTTTTAGAACACCAAACAGACAAAATCTGGAAAAAAATCTCTCCATGCCATGTTATAATTAAGCTACTAAGCACAGAAACCAAAGAAAATATATTGAAAACACTTAGAGAGAAGCAAGTCACCTACAAAGAGAAGCCCATCAGAATAACTGCTCAAGTTTGGCCATACAGACCAAATGACTGAATGAGTGCAATAGAGGCTTGTCTGTTCTGGGGGAAACCAACTGCTCTCTAATTGGACTGAAGGCCCACTCTTTGGGAGGGAATACATGCCTGGTGATGAAAACCTGATCAAAAGCCTATGGCATGGAGGTCATGAGTCTTAGGGGTATAAAGCCTGCTCTTCTCTGGATAAATGAATATATTACTCTAACCAAATTGCCCTGAAAGCACTACATTTATTGTTCATACTGATATATCAATGCTACTCTTACTTATGGTTAGAGAAGCTTCTCTTTTCAGATGGTGATGACCACCGGGATGACCCCAAAGGCAACATAGTGCTGAGAAGAAGCGGCAGAACAATGGAATGTAGAGCACTAAAACATCGCCATCTGAAGAGAAGCCTGTCTGGTTTGCTGTAATCTGAACTTCAAGTGTCAGAATTACATCATTAAGAAAAGCCTGGATATGGATGGAAAGATGGTTCAGCAGTTAAGGTGCTTTTCTGTGAATCCTAACACAAAGGTTCAAATCCACAGTACTCATGTAAGCCACATGCACAGGATCGTTCATGCATCTGGATTTTGATTGCAGTGACTAGAGGCCATGGAACAGCTATTCTCTCTTTCTCTGGAAATCTTTATCTATATCTAGTCTATATCTGTCTATCTACATATATAAATCTGTGTGTGGGAGGGTCATTCTCCCTACCTCTTTCCTTCTCTAATAAATAAATAAAATATTTTTTCAAAGAAATCAAATCTTAATGACTCTCAGGGAATAAGACACTTTGTTGAAAAGCCTAAAGGCTCACTTTAGACTCCCTTGTACCCCACTAAAGCCAGAAAGATGCAGAGTGCTAAGCATATTTGGAGTTTGTATATTGCAGCAGGAGGGTTTTGTTCTGCCCACTTTCTGTCTTTGTCTCTCTGTCTGCACATAAATATACAAATAATAAGGCTTTTAATATGTTTTGCCAGGCACCCTGAAATTGACATAGTACAGCATTAAAAAAAATTTTATGTAGGAATCATCATCATTGAGAAATATACTTAGTACATAGACTCTATTGAGCAAGTGTACAAATTTTTCACCTTAAAAAGTTTACTTTGGTCTAGAGAGATGACTTAGTGGCTAAGCGCTTGCTTGTGAAGCCTAAAGACCCAGTTTGAGGCTCAACTTTCCAGGACCCATGTAAGCCAGTTGCACATGTGACACATGCATCTGGAGTCTTTGCATTGGCTGGAGGCCCTGGCATGCCCATTAATAAAACACACACACACACACACACACACACACACACACACACACACACACACACACGGTCTTAATTATTTGCTTTATGTTTCTAGATGGAAATTGTCACTCATCATGAATCTACTTCATTAACTAATAACAAAACCTACATGATGAGATTCAAAGTTGAATATTTAACCCTCTCTGCACCTGCCCTTATGGCACAGTATTAATTCCTAGAAGTAGATACAGTTCATCATTTTATATATGCTGTCTGCATATATTCACTGCTATTTTCTTCTAAGTTTTTCTCTTATTTTCTACACTTGTCCCAGTACTGTCCTACACATGGACAGTTATCCTTGGTATAGTCAGGATTGTGAGAATGACTTGGAGAATGTTTGCATAAAGCTATTCCAGACAAAATTGACTGGAGTTGTTAATTTGCAAGTTAACACAAGCAACAACACACAAGACCAAATTACACATGGGGCAAAGATTACACTGAACACTCACCCTGACTCACTCTATACACATGGTGACTTGTCAACAGAGTTCCTGCCTAGTGAAATATCTATAATTATAGTAATGTAGGTGGTCCTGTTCTTACTTTGATGTTTGTCAGATACAAATATCAGCTCATTTGTAATGGACATAGATAATTGAACTTTCTGCTGTTAATAATGAAATTATGCTTGGCTTGCATAGGAAGAACAGCCTTAAACTTGCAGGGCAACTTTAGAAAGAATCAGTGAATGGAGTAAAATATCCACTGGGGCACATGCCTTGTGCTTCACCATCTGGTACTACACAGTGGGAGCCAGGGGAAGGATGGCTATTTTTTTTTTCCATTGAACCTGGATTGTGCTCACTCATGTGAACAAAGTCAAGTTTCCAACTTATCTCATGCCTCACTTAACATCATCTCGTTAGTGGAATGCAGCCATGCCAAACAGCTCAGCAGTGTCTGACTCACAGGTCAGAGAAAACTTGTGTAAACCTTGGACAGGAAGAATGAGCTCATTCCATATCACACAAACAGAGAATTTTTGGGACTCTATATTATGATTTTGGATATGACAGAAAAATGGACCAAAGAATCAGGTGTTAGGAAAAGAAATACTTATACCCTGAAATATATCCACTTCAAAGTTGCTCTGAATAACAACAAAAAAAGAGTGTGTGGGGGGGGAGAATTTCCTGTTTCATCTTCTACAAAGTATGAAAATGGAAATCTCTGTGGTGAGATTCTGGGTATGATTTATGACACTAACATAAAGATTTCCTTTTACATCAATTGTCTGAAGCCAGCAGTGGGATATGGCTCAAACTCAGGAGGATGTGGGGAAAAACAATTACTCTCTCCCTGGCCTAACAGTATTCATTTTGAGTTCAAACTAGCTCCACAAGCTTTTATAAAACACCATAAATGTGGTGTAGAACAGAGTGAAACGTGGCTCTGTGTTGGTCCTTTGGGTCAGGGGTCAGAGGTTGGTATTGGATGAGAACATAGTGGCTGGTGTTGCAGTCTGTCATTCTAGAGGAGCATGTATTTCTGTGGTTGTAGTGGTGTGTTATAAGGAGGTTCTTGTCCTGGGCCACAGTAATGGTTGTCTTTTTCAGCTGGAGTGACACCAGGTTGGGATCAGTGCCCTTACCCTGTAGGATCTTCAATATGACCCTATATCCCATTCCACTCAGTATGTTGCCCAACACAAACACTGGTAGTAGCAGTATCTCCTCCAGCTTCATATATCTCCAGGATCTTGGAAATTGAGTTTAGGACATCCCCAGCATCCCTAAAAATCCCAGAGCTAGAAGAGCTCATAATTCATTATAGGCCCATTTACCTTGGAAAATTAATAATTTCCTTCTCCAGCATCCAATATTATTCCTCGCAGAACCACAGACCCCCCATAACCCCTAAAGCCCCTCCATATCTGTAACCACTCCATAAAATCAGTACATTTCCTCCAAACACAGCTCCAGCATAGAGCTTGATACATCCATTAGGCGCCAGTGTGCCTGCATGTCCCATACTTGGACTTTTTGCCATCCCTCCACGACACTTGTAACCACCATCATCCGACTCAAGCCTATAGTCCCAGTACGATGGACACTGTGAAGAGGACAACAGGACACTGGAGCCTCTGCTCCTACGTCCATGTACTGACATAGACATTGGTGTCCCTGCAGGCACCCTTTGCAGTCACCTGCTCCCTTTAGTGCAGATCATTAAGGTGGCAGAGTTTGACGTCTTTTGTGGTGCATGTCCATGTTGTTGATCTGTGGAAAGGATATCAGATCACTCTTTGAGCAAGGGCATGAATGTTCAAACTGAGTTTTGGAACTCTCAGTTAAAGAAGTTATGTAGTAATTGGAGGAAGCAGGGCTGGAGAGATGGCTTAGCACTTAGGGCCCCTGCCTGTGAAGCCTATGTACCCATTTCAGTTCTCCAACACCCATGCAAGTGAGATGCAGTGTGGCACATGCTTCTGGAGTTCGTTTGCAGTGGTTGGAGGCCCTGGTGTGCCCTGTCTTTCTTTCTATCTGCTAAATGTTCTCTGTTTCTCTCAGAAAAAAAAATCAATATAAAATATTTACAAGTATTCAGTAATTGAAGCGAGCAGCTTGTAATACATTCTCCATTATGTAACTCAGGACAAAAGAGTGAGGAATTGTTGCTGTCATTGACATTTTATGTGGACTTACCGTGCCGATCAAGGTAGGGGTTCAGCTCATTTTGTTCTTGATTTATTACTAATTCAATTAGGGAAATAAATGCAACTGAAATATACCTAACAGTATCTCTCAGCCAGAGAAAATCAAACACTCACCATGACCAATGGGATCCTTCCACATCTCAGAGATGGGATTCAACTGTGTCTTTCTCCCAGATTCTCTGCAGAAAGAGAGCTACCCTGAACTACTGCAGAGGAGGCAAGATGAGAAGCAGGAAGATGAAGATTCTGCTGCTGGCTGCAGCTCTGCACCATGGTTGATGCTGAGAACATGCCCTTGAAGGTACCATGTGTCACATGAATTTTCAGAGTGGATGTCGTCATGTTTCTTTGTGTGTCTCTCTTCTATTCAGCCACAAAGATGATTATGCATGTGCATACCTTCACATCTTTGGGTTTTTATTTTGTTTTGTTTTCAAGGAGGAACTCATTTTAGCCCAGGAATTATCTATATGGTCCCAGAGTCGCCTCAATCTCACATCTGAAATTGGCTGTTCTCAAGTTTTATATCTATGTCTAACAATGTTAAGGATCTCCTAAAATGTGTTAGGGACACAGTAATGAAATATCTAATAGATTTTGATACAAAACAAAACTGAATACATTACTGAGTTTCTGTTGTACATGACAAAATTTTGATATCAGTCCAGCTGTGTATCTATATTATAAGCTCTGGGTCCAAACTCAGTTTTATCCCTATGAACAAAATGTATATACGTTTGAATTTTTGTTTCTCACAAGCACCTCATTCTCTATCGTCAGGAAAAGCAGATTTCACGATGAAAACAGACATGTGGGGAATACCCAGAATCTTGACTGTTCTAAATTGATATGTGCTGTTAGTTTTCAGGGAAATACCACACACTTTACCTGGCAGCTAGAAAGGAAAAGACCATAGAAGAGAATGGGATGCTAAGGATATATGTACATGATGTCATATTTTATGATGCTTATGAGAGGATGTTCACCACTTTTATCTGAGGTGAGCAAGACTTTTCTTAAGTTGAAGAAACAAAGGTTTGAAATTTGACCTTTCAAGTAGTGTCAAATTGACAGTGAATCAAATACATCGACTTTCTTGTACTTAAACTTCACACACTGACATATACAATGATAAGCAAAAGGAAAACAAAGTGAGATCAGAAACAATTTATTTTTGCAAAGAGTGAGGGAGTGAGAATTCAGAGATAGAGGGAGAATGGGCAATCTATGGTCGTTCAGCCTCTTGAACGAACTCTAGACGTTTTCTCTCCCGGGTGTAAGTGTCACATTGCACACTTTGCATCACTTTTGTGTCTAGCTATTCATGGGTCCTGGAGATTTGAACAAGCATTCTTATACTTTGCAGGCATCTCTCCAGCCAGAAGACAATATTTTGTAAACAAAGTTTTTATTCCTATTAGGGATTAAGATATCTACTTACTTTTACTCCAGTTTGATGTTGAACAGGAGATTTATGAAGATAGAATTTAAATACAAATCAACAATGATCACAAAGTATTCTCAATAAAAATATTTGGGGGACTGGAGAGATGGTTGAGCCTTTAAGGCACTTACTTGTGAAGGCCACAGACCCATCTTCAACTCTCCAGATCCCACATAAACCAGATGCACAAATGTTAGCCAAGAGCAAGGTCGCACATGCCCACTCATGGATGGCAGTGGTTGAGGCACTGGTGTACCAATTTTCCTTCTCTCTCTTTGTCTCACTCCCTGTAAAAGAAAAACATTCTCAATAAAATATTTTTAAACGTTTTGATGCACAGTATGGCAATATATGAAAAATGAGATTGTTCTGGACAATAAAAATGAAAAATTATATCACTCATTCCTATGAGCTCTTGGGAACTCAGAGAAAACTAATAGAACATCAGAGAAAACAATTTTTAATTTTATTATACAATGTGCTAATACGAAAATATGTAGGGTTATCAATGTCAGTCCTCTTTCTGTGCATATTTTAAGAGTTTCCCTGAATTTCAATTTCTGTTCCCATTGAAACAGTATAATGCAAACCCATGTGGAAAAAGAAGGATCATATTGAGAAAAACGTGAGGCTAGTAAACCAATGAAATTATAGCAGTGAGTATACTAAAGAAATCGAGGTCCAGTATTCTCATTTGAGGTGTGTTGTCCTTCCAAAATGTACCTGCATCTGTATACACAGGTATAAAAAGAGTTTTTGATGGTCTCATTTATGAGGTGGGAAGTCCAGGCTGTCATTGGGTACAGATGTCTATCTCAGCCACATGCCTTCCAGGGACGACTCAGCATGTCTGACCATCAAAATCAAACACACAAGGGAGGGATATTACTGAATTCTGGGAATATACTACACTCAAGGTTCCACTGTGTCAACGCATCTGCTCAGTGAGCTCTATAAAATAGAAACATGTGTGAATAATGAAGCTAGATAAGATGGATGGTAATGGAAATGTGTTTTCCTTTTAGCATTACCAAAAATGTGTGATCTAATGACAATTTCATATTGGATTTTACTAATTTTCATACAGAAAGAATGGGGAATGTCAGAAGTACAGGACTGAGGCAACAAAATTCAAACATGTATATCATCCTTTTTTTCTGTGAGTATCTGATGTTCTAGGATAGGGACATGAATGTAACTCTACAGTGCATTCAAGTGCACCATCATGGTATTGAAGGTGCTATATCTCCGAGCATGTTACTGACAGAAGCAACTTACAAGTTGAGACAGTTAACTTGTCTTTTTCTTTCAGATAAATTATTCAGAATTCAGGAACCAGCAATTGTTCCTGATAACAAACTCACTGGCTATTGGCTCTTTAAGGACACAAACCTTACCTACCCAAAAGTATGGTACCTTTTCACTGGCAGTTATGAAGACAGAGGTGGGTACCCCAATCATGTGTGACTGTGCCCATCACCTAAGCACCTCATCTCACATCCTGAACAAATTCCCAAAGAACTGTCACCAGGAATGTGCTGCATGTTGTCAGGCATGAGGGGTTGTCACACATTCCAAACATTACAATAGCCTCAGCTCTCTGTTTAACAAGAATGGATCCATGAATTGTATGGCAGTTTCTGCTAACTGTTACCAGTGTAACTGGAAAGGCTCTAAATTTTTTTTCTATGAAAAGTGCATTTGTATTTTATTTATTTTATTTTTTTATTTTTATTTATTTAGTAGAGAGAGAGGGACAGAGAATGGGCACAACAGGGCCTCTAGCCACTGCAAATGAACTCCAGGTGCATGGACCACATGCGCATCTGTCTTACATGGGATCATGAGAATTGAACCTGGGTCCTTAGGCTTTGCAGACAAGCACCTTAACTGCTAAGCCATCTCTCCAGTCCCAAAGTATATTCTTCTTTTTTTTAAAATTTAATTTATTAGTTTTCTTTTCAGCAAATACAGGCAGTTTGGTACCATTATTTAGGCTCATCTGTGATCTACCCCCTCCCATTGGACCCTCCTTGTTGATGTAAATGGGTCGTGCATTGTGGAGTTAGCCCCCAGTTATTGGTATGATAAATGTCTCTGCAAATCATGACCCAACATGTGACTCTGACATTCTTTCCGCCCCATCTTCAGCAGAATTTCCCTGAGCCATGTTGGGTTCATTTTTGGTCTGCTTCAGTGCTGAGGTGTTGGGGGCCTCTGAGGCTCTGGCTCTCTGCTTTGGTAGGAGTTGATTTTTCTCTGCGTTGATCTCCTTCCCCTTTGTGCTGGTATCTGGTTCACAGGAAAACATCACCCTTGCTTGTTTCGCCAATTTTCCTTAGTTTCAGGCGGGCCCCTTTTGAGGTATGATGGGGCAGCTCTCTCCATAGGATCTGCATCTATCTGAAAAAGAGAAGCAGATTTATTTGGCTATTGCTGATCATGTTTGCTGTTGTTGGTTTTTCTCTCTGTTGTGGATGTATGCTGAAGTGGACCAGTTTCTTCCAGCACACAAGGTTCCACAGATTCTGTAAGCCTTCATAAACACTTTCCCAGCATAAGCTGCTTCTGGTCAGATGTTTGCCTCAGCAGGGGCAGGAATTGCAAAAACTCCTTCGTTCCTTCCTTGCTTCCTTCTTTCCATTCTTCCCTCTTCCTCTCTCCTCTTCCATGTCTTCCTTCCTCCTCACTCTTCCTCCTATGCCTCCATTGTGGCCTTCCCTTACATACTCTATCCCTTTCTTTGATTCTTCCTCCCATCCCATGTGTTATAGAAGTGAACTGATGTTCAAGCACAGATAAGAGTGTAAACTGGTATGTGAACAATATTAGTGGCCAGAGGCTAATGGAAACTTTTACATAAAGTATACCATGAACAGCAGTGTTCACCTGAATTTTTATTTGCTTAACATAATGTATTTAAGACAAAGTTTCATGCTTCTGAAGTATGGGTACTTCCGAAAGTTTATTTTAAAAATTTCATGAGTTTTCGTAAAACCCAATGCAAATCTACATTAAATTAAAGCATACGAATAAATCACTCAGTGTTTCCTTTAGTGTAATATGTGCAAAAACATTTAAAATATATTCTCTACTCAGATTATACTATAGGAGGGTGTGTTACGAATTTCATTATTTCGAATGGGAAATAAGTTGTACACACCAATGAATGCTAAGTGGTATCATTTCTTTGAACACACACACACACACACACACACACACACACACACACACACACACAGACTTACAGGACAAATTTTGTCTTCTGTTAAATTATTACATTGAAAACCTAATTCCTAATACTTTAAGATGTGACTAGTTATGGAGTTTTTAAAAAAGATAGGTGAGTAAAAAATGCAGTTATTAGGGTATGCAAGGAATCTAACATTACTGGTACTTTTTGGAGAACAGGAACTTGGGGAGCAGTTAAGTACAGAGTGAGAACACCATAGAAACATGGGTGCCCCATCTCCAACTACGGACAGTGCCCTCAGAGGAAGTCTCTGGGACTCCCAGAACCGAATGCTATAGGAAAGCAAATTTCTGCTATGTACACCATCCAGGCTGTAGTAGTTTTATGCATGAGCTCTAGCAAACTAGTACACAGCCTGATTTGTGTGCACCTCTATGAAGTAGGGGATGCATGACCAGCTGGTTCTCCCCAAAGGTTTCTTAGTGTGCATTTGGCTTATTGAGTTCTACATGCCTTCACTTGACATCTGATAACTTGGACTCATGTCGAACTCAAAGGTAGTATGCGTACCTCAGGCATGACAACCACGGACACAGGTAGTGGCCCTCTGTCATGTTCAAGCACTTTGAAAGAACTGCCATTGCACTTCCTGGGGCGGGGGGGAGAGTGCCATGTGAGCAAGTTACATCATTTCTGTTATTTCTTGGATGCTGTTCTTAGGGTTTTCATGCAGACAGACAACTGAAATGGCTCAAATAAATACTTATGGCAATTCACCCAAACTAATGAAGTTTGCTCTCCCTCCTTTTCTTGGATTCACAACAATCATAGCAAGAAGTAGCCTATGCCAAAGAAAGGCTCAATTAAAAGGAGATTTTATCACTACCATTTACTGAGGAATTGACTTGTGATATTTTAATTCTAAATTGAAGTTATGTCCCCACTTAGCCCCTAACAATATATTTATGCCAGGAGTGGTTTCAACCTTTTTATAACTATGTGAACATGGTACTATTCAAATATATGATATGTTTTAGATACAGAAAAAAAGTGGGGAAAAGAATGTTTATGCCATAGTAGGGGTCAAAGTAAGAAATAATTCCCCTGCATTTGTTTGAATTGAATATCACACAAATTAGTCATAATGTGAAGAAATCTTTCAGTGACTTCTGACTTTGATAAAGGCCTAAGGCAGTATAGGAAATATCATCCTTAAACAGAACCTTAAACGTATGGAGACAAGTAGGAAGAAGTATCTCACTGTGGACAAGCCCTTGATGAGAACCATGTTTCTCTCTCTCCCTTTCCTTTCTGGTCAACATGAGGTGAGAACCTGTGCTCACCACACAGCCTCCACCATGATATTGCCACATATTGAAAGCTATCAGCTCAAGCAAGTATGGAAGACAACCTTTGCACGTTTTTATTTATTTATTTGCAGTAAGAGAAAGATAGAAAAGAGAGACAGAGACTGTGTGCCCCAGGTCTCCAGCTGCTGCAGACAAATTCCAGATGCCCCCTTTTTGTATAAGACTTTATGTAGGTACATGGGAATTGAACTCAAGTCTTTATGCTTTGCAGGCAAGCACCTTAATCACTGAGTCATCTCTCCAGCTTGACTATAACCTTGGAGTGTATAATCCTTCTTTCTTACACGGGCATGCACACACATACATACATGCAAGCCAAAGGAATTATAGCTACCCTTTAACAAAGACATCATGTGGTACAGGGGACTTGGTGCAGGTGAGAGTTTCAAATAATGCAGAGAATTATATCAATGGTGTGCAGTGGCTTCTGCAGTGGAAAGTCAAAATACAATGTCTGTTTTTGAACTCTACAAATCTACAGCCAATCATTGAAATCAAAGGAGCTGTAAATAATGTGTAATCATGAAATGTGGAGAAAACCAGGCGTGCATTGTGGCTCCCAATACCAGAACTTGGCAGGCACATGTAGGAGGATTGCATTGAGTTCCAGGCCACAGTAAGACTACAGGTCAGCTGATGTGTAGAAGAATGAAACATGATGGAGTTTGAGTGAAGATAAGCACATCATTTACCATTTCATTGTTGGGACCACATACCTGACAACTGGTTTAAGGGAGTAATTTCATCCCACAGTCCACCACAGTGGGAAAGCCCTGATGATGGGAGCTTGGATCAGCTGTCCACAGTGAGGAAGGAAGACAATGCATGCTGCTGGGAACTATACTAGCTTGGTTAAGTTTTCCCAGATAACTGGGTCCCTACTTGCAGAGCTTTGGAAAGGTGAAAGTAGTCATGTAACCCAGGAAGAATGCCAGACAATTTGGTGGACCATTTATTCTTTTTTATTTTAAATTGAGAACTTCAGTATATGAGCATACTGCATATTGGTCATATTCCCATTGAGCTATACTCGTGTACCCTGCCCCTCGCCACACATACCCATTCCTCTTAGGTCCCTTCCCAGTGGAGTATCAGTGTTCACTGCAGGGTCATGAATACATCAGTCACCCTCAGAGTGTACCTTGTCCAACTTGACCTCTCAATGTTTTGGGACTGCAGTCCATGTTGTCTTCAGCAATAGGGATTTACCATTTGGTTCTAGAGAATAATCACATGATCTGGAGTGGATTGCAGTGTTTTGGAGGACTCATGGGCCCTCCTGATCAAAAGCTCACTGTATGGGCTAACCCAGTTTTGGTACTGGGACTTACTAGCTATGGCCTATGGTTGTAGGTTAAAACTTTCTCCACCCCTGCTGAGTACTGCCCTCCAGACCCCCCCCCCCACACCTCTCTCTCTCTCAGATTTATGTCTTTTAAGTGTTTAACAAAGTAGTTTTCTATAGTACTGATTCATGCCATCTTTAGTTTTGGGAATCTCCACCCTCCTCTCCCTCTCTTAGCCTATCTCCCTTATTTTGCTCCTCAGCTTACCCCACAATTCTGCCGCCTCTTCTAATCCATCTCCATTTTTCCTCTACCCAGGTGTCAGTCTAGCTTATTAACCATTATACTCATGCAATTACAACTCATTTTTTAGTTGGGAGATTATTGATAATTGTTAGGATCTCCATGCTTGTTATAGGTCTATTTAATTGATTCATCTCATCTTGATTTAATTTAGGTAGGTCATATAAATCAAGGAAATCATCCATTTCTTTCAGATTTTCATACTTTGTGGAGTATATGCTTTTATAGTATATCCCTATGATTTTTTGAATTTCTATGAAATCTGTTGTGATGTTACCTTTTTCATCTCTAATTTTATTAATTTGTGTCTCTTCTCTCTTTCTTTTGGTCAGAATTGCTAAGGGTTTATCAATCTTGTTTATCCTTTCAAAGAATCAACTCTTTGTTTCATTAATTTTTTGAATCGTTTTTGTTTCTATTTCATTAATTTCTGCCCTAATCTTTATTATTTCTTCCTGTCTACTGATTTTTGGCTTGCCTTGTTCTTCTTTTTCCAAGGCTTTAAGTTGAAGCATTAGTTCGTTTACTTGCGACCTGTTTAATTTCTTAATATAGGCACTTAAAGCTATAAATTTACCTCTTAGGACTGCCTTCATTGTGTCCCAGAGATTTTGGTATGTTGTGTTCTCATTATCATTTGGCTGTATAAATTTTTTGATTTCCTTTTTGATTTCTTCATTGGCCCATTCATCATTTAGTAGGGTATTGTTTAGTCTCTATGATTTTGTGTATGCTCTATATCCTTTCTTGCTAGGATTTGTAGTTTAATTCCATTGTGGTCAGATAGAATGCAAGGAATTATTTCAATTTTCCTGAATTTGTCAAGATTTGCTTTGTGTCCTAATATATGGTCTATTTTAGAGAATGTTCCATGTGCTGCTGAAAAGAATGTATATTCTGCAGCCTTTTGATGAAATGTCCTGTATATATCTGTTAGTTCCAGTCTTTCTATGACCTCTTTTAGTCCAGATGCCTCTATGTTTATTTTTTCCCAGGATGACCTGTCAATTGATGAGAGTGGGGTGTTGAAGTCACCCACCACCACAGTGTTTGGTGTTATCTGTGACCTTAGTTCTAATAGTGTTTGTTTGATAAATTTGGGAGCCCCCATGTTAGGTGCATATATGTTTAGGATTGTAATGTCCTCCTGTTGGAGTGTGCCCTTAATGAATATAAAGTGACCTTCCTTATCTTTCTTGATTAATGTTGGACTGAAGTCTACCTTGTCAGATATTAGGATAGCAACCCCTGCTTGTTTTATAATCCCATTTCCTTGAAACACCATTTTCCAACCTTTCACCCTAAGATAATGCCCATCCTTTGTAGAAATGTGAGTTTCTTGGAGACAACAAATTGTAGGATCCTGCTTTTTAACCCAGTCTGTAATCTTGATGGGCTTACCTTTGTAGGTAACTTGATTTTTCTCTCTAACTGCTTTCAATATTTTTTCTTTGGTTTGTGTGTTTGGTAGTTTGATTATAATATGGCAAGGAGAGGTTCTTTCCTGGTTTTGTCTGGCTGGGGTGCTAAAGGCTTCCTGTATCTGCATTGGCACCTGTTTCCCTATTTGGGGGAAGTTTTCTTCTATGATTTTGTTGAAGGCACCTACTATGCCTTTGGAGTGGAATTCTTCTACTTCTACTATGCCCTGAATTCTTATATTTGATCTTTTTGTAGCGTCCTGAATATCTTGAAATTCCCACTCATACTTTTCTATAAGTTTGTCTCTCTCTTTGTTATTATTCTCTTTGTATTAGATCTGCCACCTGGTGTTCTAGCTTAGATATTCTGTCCTCTCCTTCATCCATTCTACTGGTGAGATTCTTTACAGTTTTTTTTTTTTTTATTGCATTAACTGTGTTCTTCATTGCTAGTAATTCTGACTGGTTTTTGTTTATTATTTCTATTTCCTTATTTATGTCTTGTATTGCCTTCTTTATTTCATTAAATTGATGTCCTGCATCTTCTTTGATTCCTTGATGTCCTCTCTGAGTTCGTCTTTGACTCCTTTGATTTGTTCTTTGACTTCTTTGAACATATTTACAATCATTCTTTTGAAATATTTCTCAGGAATTTCCTCTAACTTGTTCTCACTGGAGGTCATTTCTGATGCATTAATACTTTTAGGTGGATTTATATCGTCTTGGTTTATAGTGTTTCTTGTGTTGTATATATTTTTGCATCTTGGATTAAGTTAATGCTTGTATTTTCTAGATCTCTAGGTATTCTTATCTATATCAATTGATCTGATGTTATATATCTTCAGGGTAGGAGCTTAAGTTGTGTGGTGTGGCTCTTAACACTCAGAGTATCTACAGAGGTGTTCCTAGGGATTGAGTTTGCCTGCTATGGGAGTATTCAAGCAGGCTGAGTGGAATAAAGTATAGGTAGATCCTAAAATTTAACTAAACACTGTACACATTCAATCAAAAACAGCACCGAGGATGTATCAGTAGTTATTATAACAACCAGATACTCTATCAACAAAGAGGTTAAGATTTCTGGTCTGTTGAGGGATCCAAAAGTCCGCTTGTGAACAAGTGAGACCCTTCCCTGTTGCAATCCCAGTTACTTTTTGGAAGATTTTGGTCTCAGTCAAGTAGCTGGCTGGGTCGTTGGACCACTGTTCTGACTTCTGGAGCTGGGCACTGGCTTTTCCTGTGGGGCAAACTGAGCCTGGCAACTGTAGCCCTGCAGATCGGCACCCCTGGTGCTGGAAAGCTACTGTTGCTGCTGAAGCTGCTGCTGCTGGATCCTTCGCCGCTGCTGCTGCTGCTGTAGATGCCACTGCTGGAACCGCTGCTGCTGCCTCTGAAGGTGCCCCTCTAGGTATACAAAGTTGTCTAAAAGCCACTGTGATGAAGGTACGGATATTTGAGTTGTTCAGTAAACATCTTAGAATTCCACCCCATACTAAGGAAACCTTTGAGGGTGAGCATTCCTGGTTGAGGAGCTCCCCCTCGTGATAAGAATTGTGATTGCACCGGTACTTTCAGGAATGAAACTCAACATCAAGGCAAAGATCCGAGGGCAGGGGAATCAGGACTCAGAAGTGAAGCATTGCCCAGATGTCACATAGAAACTATGTAGCAAGCTGCTCAGCAGTTAAAGGCACATGGTTGCAAAGTCTTCCAGCCTGGACTCATCCTCCCAGTGCCCACATAAATCCAGATGCACAAGTTGGCATACATCTGGAGTTCCTTTGCTGTGGCACAAGCCCTGGAGTGCCAGTCCTCACTCTCTGGCTGTCTGTCTGCCTCTTGCTATTTGCCAAAAGAAATGAATCAATCAATGAATAAATCTTGAAAATTATTTATTTGACAGAGAGGGGAAGAGGGTAGGGTATATCAAAAATTAAGATGTTTTGAAAAAGACATATGAAAACCTACTGTTTTTGAATAATGGCACATCTAGAAGCCATAGGTTGTTTCTAGGAAATTTTCAGTGCCAGGGATGGGATACCTTCCAGTGAGTTGTTGGTCAGGGAGGTCCCTGTGCCATCCGGAACATTACAGGCTACTGCCAAGGCCCTTGGTTTCCCTTGAGAAAGAGATTGTAAGATCCTAATGCTGAAGACTTCACATTCCTGAGCGGCACATTCACTGAAAAGTCAAGCTGGTGCTGAGCAGAAAACCTTCTCCCTATAGACCAGCCATCTGAAAGCTTGAAAAAGCTGCATTGCATGTAGCCATATGGGAGACAGAAGCCATCAGCAGTGAAAACAATGGACACTGGAAACCTCGTTTGGCCTGACATGCCAAATGAAACAAGTGCAATAGTGTCATGTCTTCTCTGGGAGAAACCAACTGTTATCTAACTGGACTGAAGGTCCACTCTATGGTAGGGAATATATGCCTGGTACTGAAAACCTAGTGAAAACCTATGGCAGGGTCATGAGCCTTAGGAGTATAAAGCCTGCACTTGTCTAGATAAATGTACATATTATTCTCATCAAACTTCCCTCCCTGAAAGCATTTCACTTAATGTCCCTATCCATGTATTAATGCTACTCTCACTTCTGGTTAGAGAATCTTCTCTTTCCAGATCGTGATGACCACTGGGACAACAAAAAAGGCTACAGAGTGCTAAGAAGAGGGACAGAGGAGCATCCAGCACTGAAACATCTCTATCACACCCTCCAAGACTCAGAATCCTTTCCACAAGAGGTGGGAGAAGGAATGTAAGAGTCCAAGAAAGAGTACCACTCCTTAAAATGCAACTGTCCATACGGAAATTGGCCTCAATATCCATGACCTCCCAGTGCTAGCAAAACCTTCCCAAGACCCTCATAAGAGGAGAAAAAGATGATGACATCAAGATAAAAGAGAAACTTACAGAGAGGGGGAGGTGATATGATTAAGAGCAGAGTTTTAAAGGGGCAAATGTGGGAGGAGAAGGAAATATCATGGTTTATTGTCTGTAAGTATAGAAGTTGTCAATAAATAAACACCTATAAAAATATGCTAACAGTTATGCAGACCATAGTGGTTTGATTTAGGTGTCCCCCATAAACTTAGGTGTTCTAAATGTTAGGTTCGCAGCTGATGGACATTTGGGAAATACCTTCTGGAGTCAGTGTATAATTGGGGGCAGGCTTATGGGTGTTACAGCCAGTGTCCCATGCCAGTGTTTGGCACAATCTCCTGTTTCTGTTTTCTACCATATGTTGGTCAAGGAGTGAAATCCACCTTCTGCTCATGCTGTCTTTTTTATCCCTACCATCACAGAGCTTAACCCTCGAGGCTGTAAACCAATATGAACCTTTTTTTCTCCCCACAAGATGCTCTTGGTTGGGTGATTTCTACCAGTAATTCAAACATGACTGCAACAGAGGCATACTCCTTTACTGTTAATAACAAATTTTAAAGAAACCAACTTGTTAGAGATTTAAGTCCTACTATTATAGGCACATAGATTCTGTCTTTGCTTAAAGTATTTACCTCTG
Source organism: Jaculus jaculus (assembly GCF_020740685.1). Taxonomy (NCBI): domain Eukaryota; kingdom Metazoa; phylum Chordata; class Mammalia; order Rodentia; family Dipodidae; genus Jaculus; species Jaculus jaculus. The sequence continues at coordinate 403,984 of NW_025423388.1, forward strand.
ATTTGGGCCACTTAAGGCCTAGTATGATATATATGTACATGGAAACTGTAAGGCACATAAACAGCATGAAATTCTGGCATTTTGTCTCCTTTGCTTGGATTGCCTGATCACATCTGTGTATAAGTACACTGGAGCACAACAGTAAGCTGCTATTAAATATGTACTTGCATTGGATTGCAAGGAAAGCAATCCACTTAGGACAGATCATTCCCCATGTAAGGGTAAGGACATACCCCAGCGTAGAAACAATCATGTCCTGATAGTGAATTTATTTCCCTGAGTAATACAGAACCCTTTTTCCTATTGTTGAAATGTTCCATACTTATAAACAATAAATAATGATGATTCCCTCTTCCTGTCACTTTCCTCTTAAAAATTCCACACTCTATCATATCCCCTCCCCTTCTCAATGAGTCTCTCTTTTATTTTGATGTCATCATTTTTTCCTCCTATTATGAAGGTCTAGTGTAAGTAGTAGCAGACATTGCGAAGTCATGGATATCCAGGCCATTTTGTGTCTGGAAGAGTTCACTGTCAATAGAGACTTCTTTAAGTCACTGGTAGAGCCAGAATTGAGGGAGTTATAACTGCACCACATCTACACTGAGACTATTTATTCAATTACAGATACTTTTTGCATCTATTTAAAGATAAACAAGTAGGGATGGAAGGATAGCTTAGTGCTGAAGGCCTTTAAAGCCAAAGGATGCAGGTTTGATTTCCCAGGACCCACATTAGCAAGGTGCACAAGGGGGGAGCACACATCCGGATTTCATCTGCAGTGGCTGGAGGATGTGGTTCACCCATTCTATATCTCCCTCTCTCTCTGTCTCTGTCCCTCTCTCTCTGCTCAATAAATAAAATACATTTTAATTAAAATAAAAAACAAAGAAGTAGTTTGGCTCAAGTAATGTTTTCCTGTTTGAAGGTGAGGTGCTTCCTTGAAAGCTTAATGGTCTGAACCTAATTCTCCCATAAATATGTAAAGACAGAAAAACAAGGTGGTCCATGCATTTAGAAGACTTTTGCAGGAGAAAGTAGACCTGGCACATCTCTCTGTCTCTCTCTCTCTCTCCCTTATTTCTCTCTTCCTCTTTGCTAATAAATACTAAAGTATTTTGAAAATTTTATTTGCATGTTAATATGTAGCATTTGCCTTTATTGAGAGATAGATTTTGTAAACTTATATAATCAAAGGTAGAAACTGCTCTTGTTTGCAAATATCCTTTAATATACTATGACCATCAATTGTTGGAATGGAACACCTTGGGAAGTAGGCTTACTATACTTATCTACCAGTGAAGAAAATAGAACGCCTTAAGGCATGGCTTAACAAGACACTGACCACCAAGTGCAAGACTTGCCCACAAGGAGAAATAGTCTCTATAGACTTTGCTCATGATGTGTAGTAATGGCCCTAATTATAAGTATGCCTTAGTGGACTTTGATCTGAAAATAGATAATGTAACATCACTGAAAAACAGCCTTCATAGTCTCTGAAAACTAAGAACAGGAATTGCCTTAAATGAGAAACATCTTTGTTACTACAAGCAAGTTTAGGAATTCCTTATTAAGGAGCAATTTAAATGTATGGTGCCAAGCAAGGGCAGGAATGGCCATCATTGAAAAATGACCTTCATACACACTGGACAGTAATTATAAAAATTTCACTCATTCAGAAATAGCCTTGATATACTCTAACAAGCAAGTGTAGGAACTGACCTCATTGTGAAATAGACTTAGTAGTCTCTGTATGTCCACTAAATGAATTGTTCTCATTGAGAAGCAGCCTTAGTACACTCTCACCAGTCAGGGTATACATTGTGTTTGTTTCAAAATACTTTTCGCATGCTCTAACCAGCAAATGAATTCTAATCAACAAGTACCAGACTTTAGGTCATTGGAAAATATTCATATTAGAAACTTTCTTGGAAGTGTATACTTTAAATTTTCTGAAATATAGACTTCATCATCTCTTATTAATAAGTGTTGTAATTGCTCTCATTGAAAACTAGCTTTCATGGGCCCTACCAACAATGGTAAGCATTAGCCTCACTCAGAAATGCCTTTAGAAGACTTAATAGCTAATGTGTTGTGACTTCTGTTTAAGACTGGCTCATGTACGCAACAGACTAACCATTTATGGACGTTTCTTGTAGTTACACTGTGCAGTTTAAGCCCAGTGTGGTGGTGTACACCTTTAATTCTAGGACTTGGTAGGTTGAGGAAGATCTCTTTGAGTTAGATGGCACTCTGGAACTACAGAGTGAGTTCCGGATCAGCCTGGCCTACAGTGAGATTTTACCTTGAAAAAAGAAAATAGTGCAATGAAAAAAATTCTTATCTTCACAGTAGAGGGATTGCATAGTGGTTAAGGTGCTTGATTTTCAGCCTAAGGACTCAGGTTTGTCTAATCAGGAGCCAAATAAGCCAGATGTACAAAGTTGTGAATGCACCTTGATTTTCTTTGCAGGGCTGGAGGCCCTGACACTCCAATAGCTTCTCTATATGTCTCTTCGTGTTCTCAAATAAATATATGAATAAATAAATAAATAAAATGGAGTCCAGTTTATGCAGCAGAACAAACTACAATGAATTCTCACCAATGCTGGTCTTATACTTATGGTGAATTGTACCCCAGAAGACTGTCTAGCTTCATATTTTGTTACATATATATTAAAGTTCCTTTTTCATTTGTCAAACATGAGTATACATTCCATTAGGGGATATATGGATAGCGGGGTTCATAATGTCGGTATCAAATTTATCCATTGCCTATTTATTGTCTACAGTCTTGTATTAGGCATGTAAAAATGTGAAGACAACTAACTATAACAGATGAGAATTTAAGTGTTGTAATACTCTCATAAAATTAAATATAGAATTTTATTGTGCAAAACATTAATTGGGGTATGATAGAGGAAAAGAATTTACCATTTGTATGAACAGTATAGAATTTGCAATGTAATGTTATAAATTTCAGGTACATTAGAAGCATTGTACTTGGGTCCAGACCTGGTACCTCATCACGTGTTATATAATACAATTCACCTTGTGTTTTGTTCCTGCACTTGTAAAATCACATACGGATTGTACTTGTTCACCCATGTGCAATAAGTTGAATTTCCTGCTGACCATAAACTTCTCTTTGAAACAATCCTGCTATAAATGTAAATACTATCCAAACATGAGTCCACACTGTTTGCCTATCAGGATGGAATGAGAAAATGTCAATTTTCAGGGTGACCGACGAGTTCCTCACACATGATTTAAACAGATAAATGTTGTCAAGTGTAAATTGTGTTTTTTTTTTTAATTGGAGGAAAGTGTGTTGTGGAGATTTAGTGCTTGGCAGAGAGTAACTCTTCTGCCCTTAGCCGTATTCATCCCCAAATTAGTATTTGGAAACAACCTATTTATGACAGAATGAAGAAATTGGTGATAACAATTTAAATATAGACAATGCAATGCTACTTAGCCATTAAAGCATAAGACTAGCTGGTGAAAACTGATGAAGACACATAATGCTCTGCCTAGTTTCTGAGTCAGAATAAAATTGGTATCATAAAGACATTCAGTTGTATAAATTTTTCTCCACCAGTATTTGGGAGTAGAATCACAGTGCAGAAGCTCCTGGAAATAGAACTGCCCCTCTACCTAGGGATCTTTATGAAGGGGGTTTTCAACTTCACCATGTGATAGTCTTCCATTAGACTTCAGAGGTGGGGAATCTGCATTGTGATGATGATGCCTGGGGAACTATGGAGGACCCTGGAATCTAGGTTGGTGTTATGCAGTGATAAGAGTCATAGTCTTTTGTTATATTGGGGGACCTGGGTGATAGCAGGTTGGGTCAGTTACAATACCTAGAAGGATTCTTGATAGCTCCTTGGGACCCACTACTGCCATGTATACAGAGCCTCCTGCCCCAGGATTTGCCTAGATTTTATTCTGATCCCCCTACCACGTCCACATATGAACTTTGATTCCTCGGTTTTACTACTGTTCCCCCAGTAACCTATCTCACACAGCACCAGCATCCAATAAAGAGTCCAGTGACTTTCTGCTACCAGATCTCTCATAAGGCTAATATCTTCCCTTCCCATGGAGCAACCATCCTGCATGGGTCCATAGGCTTCAAAGGCAAGGGCCCTAACTGCTGAGCCTTCTCCCAGTCCTGTATTTGTTTTTCTGCCTTAGGCAGCTGCCATGTTCTAACATCACCAACTTGTCCATAGGACAGTCTTGTTGGTGTTAAAGTCTTTACACATTAGTCATTGTGTCTCTGTGGCCTTCTTTTCATCATACATCACATTTTTTGCAACACACATTGTGAGTCTGGCTTACATTGTTTTCCTTTGTGACCAGCTGAGTAACCTGTTCAGCCTGGTGATTCTGTCAGTCATTAAGAAAGAAAGTAAAAGCAGAAAGAAGAAAGAAGAGAGAGAGAGAGAAACCAAATCGTAACTTATATTTCTTTTAAAATGTTTTATTTATTTGTATGTGCACGTGTGAGTGTGTGTTTGTGTGTGTGTGTGTGTATGTGTGTGTGTGTGAGACAGAGAGAGAGAGAGAATGATAGAGAGAAAATGGGTGTGCTAGAGCTTCTAGCCACCCCAAAGAAAATCCACATGTGGAGCTGGACAGATGGCATAGCATTTAAGGCATTTGCCTGCAAAGCCAAAGGATTCCAGTTAGACTTTACAGGACCCACATAAGCCAGATGCAGAGGGGGGAGCACACACATGGAGTTCGTTTGCAGTGGTAGGAGGCCCTGACATGACCATTTTCTCCCTCCCTCTTTCTTCCTCTCTCTCTCCTTATTCCTTTATCTGAAATAAATAAATAAATACTTACATAAATAAATAAATAAGTAAATTACATGTTAAAAAGAAAGAAGATCCATATGATGGACCACCTTATTCATCTGACTGTGCACAGGTTCTGGGAATCAAACTTGGCTTTGCAGGGAAAAGTGTTTATTGCTGAACAATCTTTCCAGCTCATTAATTTATATAAGTAATGTTTGTTAAAAAGGTTAGGTTGTTTGGACCTTCTGCCTTTTTGCCATTAGGTACTGAAATGATGTTTTAAACTGGAATGAAAGGAGTTTGTTTCCTTGAATGTATGTGTGGGACTCTTAATGAGATTGGACAAAGGCATGGTTAATCTGTACATATGCACAGCCGGTTTCGTGGTAGCTCACCATGAGTCTGGGATTTTTCTTTTTTTTTTAATTTTTATTTATTTATTTATTTGAGAGCGACAGACACAGAGAGAAAGACAGATAGAGGAAGAGAGAGAGAATGGGCGCGCCAGGGCTTCCAGCCTCTGCAAACGAACTCCAGATGCGTGCGCCCCCTTGTACATCTGGCTAACATGGGCTCTGGGGAATCGAGCCTCAAACTGGGGTCCTTAGGCTTCACAGGCAAGCGCTCAACCGCTGAGCCATCTCTCCAGCCCGGGATTTTTAATTTATTATGAGTCAACACAACTCTACTGTTTTAGAATTTCACTTACAAGTCACTGTTCTAATAAAATGTCTTGGCTGGTCAACTCTATCAGGAAAACAGAGTACATGTTTACTTTTGGGTGGGGACTTAAACTAACAGTCTAAATACAGAGGCTACTTTACCCTAATTCCCATCATTATAGTAAGCATAAGATGGGTAAAATATCATTGACCACACTAACACTTCAAGCTATGTGTTGTGGTCCATAATGGTGGGAATTAAATTCAGGAATTTTTGAGAGACATCTGTCCCCTAGGTACATTATGTTCAACCAGCTGCTCAGTTTCTAAGTGTTGGGATCCAACCTGGTGGGGGTTAAAGTTCCTGCTTCCCCAAGGAACATCTCTTCCCAAGGAACATCATAACCAATAAGGTTTTCAATTTCTAGATGCGAGCGTCCAGCATGGTGAGGAGGGAAGTTGAGGCTTCTCCAAAGGACGTCTATCCCCTATGTACATCATGGTCAACAAGGTTCTATCTGTCTAGATGTTGGGGTCCATCATTGTGGGAATAGAGGTTCTGGCTTCTGAAAAGTACATGTTCATGATAGCCAGACATCTATCTGTCAGTGTGTGACCTGTTTTCCTGTCTCACCAGAATAGGCTGTTCTTCTTATCTCTTTCTTGAAATGAGATAACACTTGTAGGATGAAAACAGTAATAATGTTATCATTGTTAGCTAGAGAGTATATAATAGACCAAGCACAGAACAAGTGAAGGTAACAGATGAGGGAAATTTTTCATCTGGAAAATGAAACACTCTCATGTGTCATAGTATATCCTTTCTTCTGCAGAGTATTGTTTTGTTTTTTTTTTTCCTCTTTAGGAATTTTCACATTAAAGTAGTCATCACCAAACAGGCACATTTAACATGGCACTGGCCAGACTTGGGATTTACCAGTTTTATGATCTACCTCTGGAAGACCCAAACTATGAATGGCTGCCACTCCCAGGGGTAGAACAAGCATAGATATCAGCCTGTCTACTTCCTGTAGACATTTAACCAGAGACCCATAGCAGAAAGGAATTGTCCCTCATGGCAAATGGCTGCATGGGAGAAAGGAATATACAAAGACTCTGGACGTGAACATTCTTTACTGACTGAGTTCTAGCACTCTGAGTAGCTGGCTGGACACTTGAGCTGGAATGAAGGAGCTCACACCCAACAGTCACAAATAATGTCATTATCATCTAGTCTGATTTTCAAAGTACATGGGTTTTCAAGGATCTCTGAACCATCAAGAGATGCCAGTCCTTGTGTTTTATATATTTATTTATATTGATTTTTCAATATAGAATCTTTCTTTAGTTCTGGCTGTCTTTGAATTAGTCTCAGGCTAATCTACTTTTGCCTCTTGAAGTGTTGGCATTTAAGATGTGTGCTACTGTACCTGGCTATTGATTTTTTTTTTTTTTTACAAAAACATCAATTTATATATTTGAAAGAAGTGGAGCAAGGGAGAGAGTGATCTCTCCATGGTTTCAAACCACTGTAAATATACTCCAGATGCAGGCAACACCTTGTGCATACAGCTTTATTTGGATACTGGGAAATGGAACCTGGCCCATTAGGCTTTGCATGACAGTACCTTAACCATTGCACCATGTCTCCAACACAAATCCTTGTCTTCAAGAGGAACTTAAGATCTTCCCAAGCTGCAAGAGGTTTTATTTCTCTTTGTTCTTATGTGTAATCCCCTCTGTCAGTCCCTCCAGGTAGGAAGGTCGCAAGATCAGATGAAGAGCAAATTTGATGTGGTGTGTCTGGTTCTTTCAGGACTCTCAGATGTCTTTAAAGACTCTGTGAGTGATCCTGTCATCCTAACACACTGAGTCTTCAAACACCCACACCTATAAGGGCAGAGAGGATGTGGGGAATCTGATTCCTTGAGAGTGACTACAATTTTGAAGGGACTAAAGTTCCCATGGAGAAGAGATAGCCTGCCTTGCACAAGTGTGCACACCAAGGATCTATATCTGCTGTGTCTGCTTTCCTAATACAATTTTTATCTAACATTTTTTTATAATCTTGTTTTCATTTTCCTCATATGTCCTTTGTAACCTTGAACCATTTGCCCTGTATTGTGAGAGAAGCTAGCAGGCCATTCCATCTTTCCACATTAAGATCACCATCCATTCAATATTCTTACTATATTAGAGGAAAAAGTTCCCCAACCATTTAAGTATGGAGATTACAGCCAAAAATATGGAGAGAAAGTTAGGGTAAAGAAGGCATTGGCCACTGAAGGTAGTTCCAAATGAGAGAACCCTTACTTGGGAAAATGAATTGGGAATGGGCTTGCCAAAGGACTATAGAAGGACTATGGAAGCACTGGCTGTCATTTGTATGAGAGAGAGCGAGACAGAGACAGGTATTTACTTTTAATTTGCTCTTTGTTTTAGAAGAATCAGCCTATGATGGAAAGAAAAACCACATGATAATTTAGATAGACGTAGAAAAGGCCTTTGTCAAAATACAACATGACTTCATGATCAAAACGTTGGAGAAATTCGGCATGGTCAGTTTATATCTTGACACAATAAAGGCTATATACAATGCTCCTAAAGCCAAAATAATACTTGATGGAGAGAGACTGGAGGAATTCCCATTGGGATCAGGAACAAGAGACAGGTGTTCACTCTCACCTCTGCTCTTCAATATAATACTGTAAGTCCTAACTCAAGCAATAAGACAGTAGAAATAATAAAGGGGATACAATTTGGAAAGAAAGAAATAAAGTTTGCTCTCTTTGCAGACGACATGATTCTATATGTAAGAGACAAGAGAGACTCCATCCCAAAATTCTTAAATGTGATAAACTGCTTCAGCAATGTAGCAGGATACAAAATCAATGCACAAAAATCAGTAGCCTATTATATGCAAATAACAGATGCACAGAAAGAAATAAGTGACATTGTCCCATTTTCAAGTTCAACAAGAAAATAATAAAATACCTTGGAGTAACATTAAACGAGGTAGTGAAAGGTCTATCCAATGTAAACATAACAACACTCAAAAAAGATATTGAGGAGAACTTGAGCAAATGGAAAGACCTCCCATGCTTCTCGATAGGTAGAATTAACCTTATGAAAATGGCAATCCTACCAAAGTCAATCTACATATTTAGTGCAATTCCCATCAAAATCACAGCATAATTCTTCACAGAGATATAAAAATTGATCTCAAAATTCATATGGAATAGCAGAAGGCCTTGGATATCCAAGCATATCCTCAGAAAAAGGAACACCTCTGGAGACATCACCATACTTGATCAAAAGCTATATTACAAAGCCATAGAAATAAAAAGAGCATGGTGCTGGCATAAAAATAGGAGTATAGACCAATGATATAGAATTGAGGACCCAGACTTTGGGTCAAGAAACTACAGCTACTTGATATTTCGCAAAGGCCCTAACAATATTGGCTGGAAAATGAGAGCATCTTCAACAAGTGGTGCTGGAGAAACTGGATAGACATATACAGAAAATTGAAAGTTGATCCACACACCTTGCCATGTACCACATGAAGTCCATATGGATCAACAACCTAGTATAACACCAGAAAAGTGGCTACTATGGGAAGAAAAGTTAGGAAGAGCACTGCATGATTTCGCAATGGGAAGAGACTTCCTGAAAAAGGAAACCCTGTAACACAGGTTCTTAACACTCACTCGACCAATGGGATCACATGATGCTGAAGAGTTTCCTCACCAACGAACATACAGTAAGCAGAGACAATATATATTACCGACAGAATGTGAGAAAATAGTTGATGATTATACAACTGACAGAGGCCTATTCTCTAGAATCTACAAAGAACTCTAAAACCTAAACAATAAAAAGTCAAAAAACCCACTCAGAAAACGGGGCAAAGACCTGGGCAGGCAGGTCATAGAGGAAAAAATACAAATGGCAAACACCCCTAAGGCAATGTTCATCATCCCTAATCATCAGGGAAATGTAAAATAAAACTACTATGAGATTCCACCTTACCCCAGTAATGATAGTAAACATCAAAAAAAAAAAAAAAATCAAATGCAAACAAATGCTGGCAAGGATGTGGAGAAATAGGCACCCTCAGCTGCTGTTAGGGGAATGTAAGATGGTATGAATACTTTGGACATGAATATGGAGACTCCTGAAAACTGACTATAGAGTTACCAACAGACCCAGTTATTCCCTTACTGGGCTTGTACCCTAAAACTCCATGCCTCAGATCAGAGCAATTTACTCAACCATGTTTATACTGGCTCAATTCATAGTAGCCAAGAGCTGGAATCAACCCAGATGCCCATCACTAGATGAATGAATAACTTAGTTATGGTTTACCTACAGTATTTAATTCTACACAGCACTAAAGAAAAATGACATAATGTAATTTGAAGAAAAATGCTCAGGCCTGGAACAGCTTATTCTCAGTGAACTCACCCAATCACGGGAAAGATACTCACCGCATGGTCTCACTCATCTACAGCTCCTAACCTGAATCTACCCAAGTCACCAACATACCTACCCAGCATCTCGAGGACTGGAAGATAGGGAATGTGGGGAGGGAGGGGAGTGTAAGTAGGGGTGGGGAACCAAAAGGCAATGGTATCATAAAACTCCACATCCTTCAAGACAGACCAAATGGCTGAACCTCCACCAGGCCCTTTAGAGGAAACACTTTATTCACAAGGTCCTGGAAAGGGTACGACAAAAACTGTTCATTATTGCCTCCTGTTTCTCCTTATTTCTCTCTCTCCCTCTTCTTTCTCATAGCTCTATCTCCTTTATATCACTTATCCTGTTCTTCCTTCTCTTCTTGGGCACAAACCTGTAACTCCTGGTTCCAGCAGGTTGATATTATCCACAAACAGTTTTTGATCACAGAGACCTACAAGGTTTCCCAAAAGAAACAGATTTTTGTCAGAGCTCTTGTTGACTCACCATAGGTTAGTGATAAGAGCTTACTGCTGAAGACACCACACAGTGTTGACACATATCATGGAGCAACATGGATGGAAGCTGGAATAGAGTCAGTCCCCAAACAGTGTGTCTAGTGCTGGAAGGTGCTATATGAGTGACTGGGGGAAAATGACAAATACCTGTCTAAGCAATACATGCTCTAAACTAGTTAGCTGCCAGCAACCTGATGTGATGCCCACACAAGTGCAATAATAGCTCATAGCCATGGTGGGAAACCAACTGCTCTCTATTTGGCTAATTGATCTTCTCAGTGGTATGGAACCCGTAGCTGGTGCTGGGAAACAGGTCAGAACCATATCCAAAAAATGAGCCTGCTCTCTCCTAAACTCTCTCTGAAAAACAATGGTTATTACCTTTACTTCGTGCTAACTTTACTGTCTGCTGGAGAACCTGCATCTGTTTTTCAGATAGATGCAGGTCCTAAGGAAAGAACCACCCCATCATACTTCAAAAAGGCCCTGGCTGAAACTGAGAACAATTGGAAAAACAGGCAGGAATGCTGTTTTCTTGGTGAACCGGGAACCAGCACAACCGTGAAGGTGATAGACACAGAAAACAATCAACCCCTACCAAACCAGATATCCAGAGACACAAAGGTGCCCAAGATCACAACACAGAAGCAGACCCACTATGAACCCAACATGGCTCAGGGAAATTTGTGGAAGTGGGGGTGGAAAGAATGTCAGAGCCACAAGCTGGGTCATGACATGCAAAAGTATTTCCTCGTATCCAAAAATAAAGGCTAACTCCACAATGGATGACCCATATACCGGTCCCTGTGGAGGGGGGAGAACAGGGAGGATGCTGACAATAATAACTGTTAATTGCATGTATATATGAAAAGCAAAAGAGCAATATTCCACTGAGAGTTGTTCCTTCTCAGGACATAACCACTGAATAACCTGTACAGCTCTCACCACTACTACTTTCAAAAACAAAATTTATTATGAGAAAAAGTATTTCCTCAGAAGCATAAATAAGCCCTCTCCTTCATGTAGCATAACTACATTCAAGAAGAAACATCAACTGCATTTTAATAATGATATTAAAGTGTCATTTCCATGATATGTGAGAAAAAAGGTTAAATTAAGATGATGATATTACTCGTCAAAGGCAACAATGAAAAGAATGAAAATCTGAAGTAAAATGATATAACTAAAGGAGTGCCAGTTTTACTCCTACTGTTCATTAAGTTATGTTAACTAAAGCAATAAAGGATCAGGAAGTGTGAAAATCTTTCCTGGAAATCAGTGATACTTACATCCACCAAACCTCCTTCAGGAATGATTGACTGGCTTGAATTTCAGTGCTGTAGAGAAAAGCTCAAAATGTTTCAGGTCCATAGACAAATGATCTTGGGTCATCATAGCCCCTTTCTTTGTGACTTAGCATCCTGTGGCTGTTAGGTAATTCCTTTTGGAATGTACAAGTAGGACCCCCAGCACCCACCAACTGTAAACTTGACAATATCTTCGGAGAACATCTGAGGCCTACAGTAGAGCTTTCTCCATTTAGTTCTAACCCACTCATCTTATTTTCACACCAATATAGATTTGATCAGTATCTTGATGTATGATGTTCTTTGTTCTGGCACTATTAAAAACCTCACTGGACTTGAAATTTAGGTTAATTTGGGTTAAACATAAATCTGTGTTCCTAGCCATGGTTACCCATATATGCTCCAACAATGAAGTATATAATATAATATATGATATGATACGATATGATACGATACGATACAATATAATATGATTCTCAGTCAGCCACACTCATCCACACTTTTGTGACCTTGGTTCTTACAATCAGAACAAATTCGATTCCGAAATAAAGACTTTCCTACAAGGTTTTAGAATGAAACCAAGCTGGAAAAGGGATTGCACACTGCCCCCAAAAATTCTATTTGTAAAGGCAACCTTGTTTATTAACTCAACCAGGCAAAACCAATCAATAGGCATAAACAAAAATATTTAGAAGACTATTAAACAGGCATGACACATTTATTTAGCCAAACCATATTATTAGATTCCCCTCTAGGATCTATGATATTTTAGTCATAGGTTTTCGACTAGGTTTTCAGAACCAGGCCTGAATTCCTTATGTTGAGCGTGTCTCAGGTGCAATCAATGGAATAGTTGGTTAAGAAAGTACCAGTCCTACCTCCATTGCACTATTAGGTACAACTTGCCTGGCTGGTTGATCATGCAGACCACAGAGTGGATCCACTATCTGTTAAGGCTGTTGATGATTTTCTCACCCAGAAGTCTGCATATTACTTGCCAGCACTATGATAGCCAGCCAGCTTGGGTGAGACACCTTTAATCCCAGCATGTGGGAGGCAGAGGAAGGAGGTCACTGTGAGTTTCTCCCAGCCTGCCACTACATAGAGAATTTCAGGTCAGTCTAAGGTATAGCATGACTCTACCTCAAAGAAAAAATAAAGTATATGAAGAGATGAGCTGGGAAAGTAGTGAAGAATGATAAAAGGATACATGTAACATATAACCAGAGAAGGAAAACCATGGAGGGATAACAGTAAAGGAGAGCAGGCAAGACAGGACTTAAAAAAACAAATTGTCCTCTACATCTTCCCTCCCTAGCTCCCCCTCTCCCTCTCTCTCTCGTCTCCCTAATTCTTGTATATTCTTTTTCCTCATTTTCTTGGTGTGCACTGACCTGTAACTACCAGTACCAGCATGGGGCTATCATCTACAATGAGTTTTTGATCAGAGAGAACTACAAGGTTTCCTAAAAGAATGACAGATTTCTGTCAGAGTATTAGATGACCCACCAAAGGTTAGTGGTAAGACCCTATTGCTGAAGACACCATATGGAGCTAACACAAATGAACAGTATGGCTGGAAGCAAGGAGAGAGTCTGTCCCCAGACAGTCAGCATGTATAGTGACAGAAGGTGCTACATGGGTGACTGGGGGAAGTGTCCAATATCTGTCCAAGCAAGTCATGGTCTAACCTACTTAGCAGCAAATAACTCGTTGTGATGCCCACACAACTGCAATAGTGGCACACAGCCATGGGGCAGGGGAAAACAATTGCTCTTGATTTGGCTAACTGATGCCCTCAGTGGTACAGGACACATAGCTGGAACAATAAGTCAGAACCATATCCAAACCTAAGCCCCCTCTTCAGTATCAAGCTACTAGCAACCATGGGGTAAAAGAGGGCCTACACCTATTAAACTATACAAAAGTAACACTTATCTTATTTGTCCTCATGCAAGCTTACTCTCCGTTGGAGAATCTGCTTCGTTTTTTCAGATAGGTGCAGATCCTTAGGTGAAACAAGCAAGGGTGCTGTTCTCCTGATGAACAGGATACCAGCACAAGAGGGAAGGAGAACAATACAGAGAAAAATCAACTCCTACCACATCAGAGAGCCAGAGCCCCAGAGGCCCCCAACACCTCATCACTGAAGCACACCAAAAATGAACCCAATATGGCTCAGGGAAATTTTGCGGATGAGGGGGCAGAAAGAATGTCAGACCCACATGTTGGGTCAAGATATGCAGAGACATTTATCATCCCAATAACTGTGGGTTAACCCCACAATGCACGAAACATATACCTCCACAAGGAGGGGCCAATAGGAAGAGCGTAGGCCACGGATGGGCCTAATAATGGTACCAAACTGCCTGTATTTGCTGAATACAAAACTAATTTAAAGAAGAAAAAAAAAACAAATTATATGAGAAAATTCCATTAAAAGGTGAAAAACAATCCCTTACATAGAGTCATCTATGCTGGGTAGTTGATATGCTTTATTCATGGTATAGATATCTAATTTAAAAAATATTATTAATCCTCAAGTATTTTGTTGAATTGATCAGGTGAAATAGGACTTGTTGAAGTACACATCACAATTAATTCACAATTGCATAGGTCTCGTCATAAAATTTAGTAAAAAAAAAAAATCTTTAAGTATTTATTTATTTATTTTCAAGCAGAGAGACAAGAAAGAGAGAGAGAATGAGCATACCAGGGCCTCCATCTTCTGCAAATTTATAGCAGATGCATATTCCACTTTGTGCAGCTGGCTTTCCATGGGTTCATAGGAGTCAAACCTGAGTAGTTAGGCTCTGCAGGCAAGCACCTTAACTGCTGAGCAATCTCTCCATCCCATATTTATGAAACATTGATGATTAGGAAGTATTGTGTGAGGATTGTGCTCTTTTATGTACATAATGTCACCAATCAAGGTCATATAATGCTTTTGTCATTACTAATCTGGTACAGAAAATGAATGAGTGTTAAACAGAGCACAACATTGGCTGCCAAAAAGGACCCTTTGGGAAAAATAATCCCTCAACCATCAGGGTGGACAGTTGGTTGATTCCATTTGATAGAAGCAGAGAATGGACATTAGTGCATCTTTATTTTAGATTCTCCAGCAAAGGAGGTAGGCTGAGCTTCTGTAGAAGAGGAGATGCACAAGGTCAAGAAGACAATCCTGCTGCTGGCAGCTGTATCCAGTGTCAGGTTTTATCTCATTATCTTTGTGAAATCTCCTGTTCCATATGATTTTTAATTTTATTACTGGAGTCAGAGTCCCTTCATTATTCTTGTACAAATTTCTTCAATTCTTGCAGAAATGTTCACAGTTAGCCGTAATTTACATTAAGTCAACTCTTTCATGACAATCCCTATGAGTGATTTCACTTTGTACTGCTGCATCTGAAATGTTTCAGGCTTTTTGTTGAGTGGGCAAGGTCACCACTTGCCATCATAAGGAAGAGTGCAAAATTGACACATAGTCTCCACTTTCACTTTGTGTTGGCCATGAATTTTGTTCATTATTTTTTCATGATATTTGGTTGCAGTGGGCTGGAAATCTTTGCTAAATATACTTGAAACATTTTAGCTGAAAAATCAATATTTATTTTATATTTTAATTAGCATATAGAGCTCTAGGAATAATCATGACATTTTCCAAACTTCATAAACCTCTTTTGGCTCTGTGCATGTTTAATATTCTTTATGTCAGGTGAACAATGTCTAGAGTACATAATTTTTATAAAGCAGGAACAAAGACAAAAAAGAAAAATAACATAGAAATGATCACTATGTCATCCTGAAGACCTGAGATTTGCTAGCCAGTGTGCTCATCTCTTTCCACTTTTCAGTCCTCTTATGAAAACTGTTCTATCTGGCCCATGATCTTTGGTTGTATTGGCAGTGAGAATTCAAAGCCAGATATAGACTGGGAAGATGTCTTAGTGTATAAAGATACTTGTGTCCAAACACAAGGACATGACCTCTTCTTGTGGGCTTTTTTTTACATATCCTAATGCTTTTTATTTTTACTCATTCCAAAGTATGTGCCCAAAATCTTGTCATAAAATGACTTAACTTACAGTTTTCTTTAAATTCAAAAACTATTGAAATTCCTCTGGCATAAGTCATACTTTTTATGTTCTAATAATGCAAATTTGGTTTATTTTAGGGTGGCCTTCTGTTTATGTTGAAGTTGACATGCAATCATAATATTTTGGTTCAAATATATTTTATATAAAATATTTGCTTGCAAAGGAAGTTTTTTGGGGCTAATGAAGACTTCTACCATTGCCAAATGTGCCAACATGTCATAAGTGAAACAATGCACACATGACTTTAAGAAAGTATTGTATTCATGTGAGGAGAGAGTTGAGAGAGAGAGAAAAACAGAGAGAAAATCGCCATGTCAAGGCCTCTTACCCCTGTAAATTCATTCAAGACATGTGTACCACATTCTGTATCTGGCTTGATATGTGTATTGGGGAATTGGACTCAGGGTGTCTTTGTAAGCAAGTGTCTTTCACCACTGAGCCTTTTCCCTAACCACACATTCCTTTATATTTGGAAATATATAATATGGGAAGTACATCACCTACTTACATAGCCTACACCATGATGATGTAAGACAGATGTTGTGGTAGTTTGAATATGATAGTTGGTATGGCCCCATAGACTCAGACTTTTGTTGTTGTTGTTGTTGTTTTTCACAGTAGGATCTCTCTGTAGCTCAGGCTGACAGACTTCACTGTGGAATCTCAGGATGGCCTCAAACTCATGGTGATCCTCCTACCTGTGGCTCCAGAGAGCTGGGATTGAAGGTGTGCGCCACCACACCAAGCTCCTCAGACTTTTAAAAATTAAATATTCTGCTTGAGTCCCTAGCAGGCAGATTCTTGCTGAGGAGTCAGGGGGTAATGTCACTGGGGATGGACCTTACTATCAAGTCCTAATGTGTGTTTGGGGGTGAATTCCAGCCCAAAAGTGTGTGGAGAACACTTTGAGCTGTGGCAGTTATTGCTTACTTCCTTGCTGTTGCTGTTTCTTTCTTTCTTTTTATTTATTTATTTTTATTTTTTATTTTATTTTAATTTATTTATTTGAGAGCAACAGACACAGAGAGAAAGACAGATAGAAGGAGAGAGAGAGAATGGGCGGGCCAGGGCCTCCAGCCTCTGCAAACGAACTCCAGATGCGTGCGCCCCCTTGTGCATCTGGCTAACGTGGGACCTGGGGAACTGAGCCTCAAACCGGGGTCCTTAAGCTTCACAGGCAAGCGCTTAACCGCTAAGCCATCTCTCCAGCCCATGTTGCTGTTTATTTCTTCTTCATTCCATGAAAGGGAGCCACCTTCTTCTGTCACTGATGGCATCCCCTTGGAGTTTTTGTAAACATGAAATAAACCCTTCCTCCCATAAATTCTGTCTAGATGGGTGTTCACCCTAGCTAGTAAAAGCTGAGTAAACAGATGTGGTCCCAGTAGAGTAAAGTTATTGTCAATTTTAACACAAATTAGAACGCGAGGACACTGGAACAGCTTATTAAACAATTAAGAATGTAAATATTTGACCTCTCTATTAAAATAATGTAAAAGATATATATTATTACATATGTAACCCTTATTTTTTATAGGTGTAGACCCTCTTGTAGCCCACAATAGGTGCTAACTAATTAATGGAGAGCAGGCTCATGTTTGGATATGATTCTGACTTGTTTCCCAGCTCTACCTATGGACCCCATTCCACTAAGTGGACCAGTTTGCTAACTCAAAAGCAGTTGGTTTCCTACCGTGGCTGTGCCCCACTACTGCACTGGTTTGAGCATCACGACAGGTTATTTGCTGCTAAGTAGGTTAGACAATGTGTTGCTTGGGCAGATATTGGTCATTCTCCCCCAGTCGCCCATGCAGCACCTTCTGGCACTAGAGGCAATGATTGTCTGGGGATTGACTCTCTTCCAGCTTCCAGCCATGTCATTCCATTTTACGTGTCAACTGCATATGGTGTTTTCAGCAGTAGGGTCTTACTACTAACTTTGGTGGGTTATCAAGTACTCTGACAGAAATCTGTCTGTCTTTTAGGAAACCTTGTAGGTCTCTCTGATCAAAAGCTCATTGCAGATGATATCCACCTGCTGGTACTGGTAGTTACAGGTCAGTACCACTAAGAGAATGAAGGAAAAGTTAACTAATATAAAAGCTTTAGAGAAGAGAGAGATAAAGAGAGAGAGATGGTAGAATATTAAGGTCAGTATTCATCACAATCTCTTCAGTGCCTTGTGACTGAGGTGTTCCCTCTAAGGGCCTGGTGAAGGTTCAAGCATTTGGTCTGCCTTGTAGCATGTAGAATCTTATGGTGCCCTTGCCATTTGGGTCTATATTTGTGTCCCACCCATCCTCTATTGCCCTCCTCTTCCCTCCCCATTCATGGTATTGTTAGTACACGAGATGCTTGCTGGGTATGTAAGGCATCTTGGGTAGATTTAGGTTAGGTGTTGTAGATGAGTGAGACTATGCAGTGATTATATTTCTGTGATTGGATAAGTTCACTGAGAATGATATGCTCCAAGTTCACCGATTTTTCTTTAAATTTCATTGTGTCATTTTTTTCTTACTGCTGTCTAGAATTCCATTCTGTACACATACCTCAGCTTAGTTATCCATTCTTCTAGTGATGGACACCTGGGGGGATTTTCTATCTCTCTCCTCTCATCCCTTTCCTTCCATCTTCCATTTCCTCATTCCCTCTTACCTCCTTCTCTTTTTCTCTCTAACTTTGTATTATGAATTGAATCTAGTGCATGTGAGGCCAATGCCCTCTTGTAGAGTTATATCCCCTGCCCCTTATTATGTACTTCTTAAATATTGAGATAGGGTGCTGTAGTAACCATCTCATTGTTAGGACAAAGCACCTTACTGAAAGCAGATCAGGGGTGAAAAGTATTTCTTTTGGCTTAAGGTCTCATGGTGAAGCTCCATGATGGAAGAGGAAAAACTAGCATGAGCAGAACCTGGATAGATATCATCTTTGCCACAGGAGTTAGAAACCAGCAGCAACAGAGTGAGCCAAGCTCTAGCAAGGAGGAGCTGGCTATATTACCCCTAAGCCCACCTCCAGCAACACACTCCTGCAGCAAGGCTCCACTTCCCAAATTGCATTACCTGGGGATCAAGCATTAAAAATCACATGAGTTAGCTAGGTGTGAAGGTGCATGCCTTTAATCCTAATAATTGGCATGCAGAGGCAGGAGGATCACTGTGATTTTGAGGCCAACCTCAGACTACACAGTGAATTCCAGGTCAGCCTGGGCTAGAGTGAGACCCTACCTCGAGAAACAAAACAAAACAAAAATCTCATGAGTTTATGAGGGACAACTGATTCAACAACACTACAAGGTTTCATTAAATTATTCAGTCTCTCCTTGAATTTGTAAACTGCCTGCCTCAACATGTGAAGAATTTGGGATTTCAGACCTGTGGCATTAGGAAGGGAAACAGGTATTTTTTTTTCAATTTTACTTATTGCATTCAGCATCACATTGCTGGTTGAAATCACCCAACCAAGAGCAGCTAGTGGGAAAAAGAGATTTATTTGGCTTACAGACTCAAGGGAAAGGTCTACAATGGCAGGGAAAAAGATGGCATGACAGAAGTTGGACATCACACCCTGGCCTACATAAGGTGGACCAAAGCAACAGGAGAGTGTGCCAAACACTGTCAAGGGGAGTCTAGCTATAACACCCATAAGCCCACCCCCAACAATACACTCCCTACAGGAGGCATTGATTCCCAAATTTCCATCACCTGGGAACCTAGCATTCAGAACACCTAAATTTATGGGGGACACCTGAATCAAACCATCATGTCATGTAGTGTCCCTATACACTCACAAGCAAACCCACACCTCCCCTCCATCTATCTCTTGTAAACACACACAGACACACACACAAAAAATCAAAGTGTATGTTGAAGATATTAATATGTGTATGGATAGTAAGAAGTTGCAGTTGGGACACCTGAATTTAACCCATTTCTCTAAAATGAAGTGGAGTCTTATGCACACAACATATTTTATTTCCACTTTTTCTCATTAGCCCTGAATGCCAGGCAGTAAGGTATAAGGTTGTTTCACATCCAAGTACAACTGAATACTCAGTTATCCTCCCTTTCCTGTGGACACAGGGACACATAGCTGAACTTTCCTCATTATCTGTTCTTTTTCTTCACCCAACAGTCCTTATCAAATGCTAGGCTATACTCCCTCTGAGGCACTCAAATCTGTTTTCTCATCATCCCTGACCTCCATCATTCTGGTTCACATGCTGTTAACATTTCCTGCCTTACACTACTGGCTGTCAAATGCCAGCTACTTGCGCTTTCATTGTTGTCTTCAAATGATCCTT
Organism: Jaculus jaculus; assembly: GCF_020740685.1. Lineage (NCBI taxonomy): Eukaryota > Metazoa > Chordata > Mammalia > Rodentia > Dipodidae > Jaculus > Jaculus jaculus. Next base: position 424,149 of record NW_025423388.1, read on the forward strand.
GACACCTCTAAAAAATTAATTGGATGAAAAGTCAGCCCTCTGCATCCCCATCCACACTATACACATCATGGGTACATATGTGTATATGTGCACTCTATGCATGTGCGTGGCATATAGGCACCCCTGCACATCCATATTCCATATACATCCATGTCATGTGCATGTGTTTTTGTTTCTACACATGTATGTTGTGCATATGTGTGCACATATGCATGTATGTGGAGGCATCTGTATAAATATGCATATGCACTCATGAACTCATAAGTGTATGTATATATATATTTACATAAAGGCACAGTCGGTAAGTATGGATAGTTGTAGCAGACAGCTTCAGGTTTGCTGAGATAAATTTCAGAGCAGACACAGTTATGGAGGAAGGGGTATATGTTGAAGCTTACAGATCCAAGGAAAGTTCCAAAAGGGCAAAAGAAGCTGAGAAGCCACAAGCCAAAAGCCACACAGCACACTTCAAAAACGACAGGTGGAATTAGGCACTGTATATATCATTAGATTAGTATTTCAAACCCACCACCATGCCTTAAGAGGTACCCAGTGACACTTTCTCCAGTCAGGTGGATAAAGATCCAAACTACAAGCTGATAAAACACAGATATATTGAGGGCCATCTATTCAAACTACCACATATGTCTAAATGTATACGTGTACTTATGTATTTGTTTGCATCTGTGCACATGTGTGTAGACATGCAAGTACATATACATACACAAGAATAGATTTAGGTGCATGTGAACATGAAGGTGCGTGTGTGTGTGTGTATCTGTGCATGTATATTCATACACATGATCACAAATTCATACACATGATTACAAAAGTGTGCATGTGTAATATCTATGTATGCATACATGCATATGTGTGTGTACTTCTCAGCTCACTGCTTTTTAACAGTCTGTTGACCACTATGAAGGTTTGAATGTGAAGCATTCCCCATAGCCTCATGTATTTGTGATGAAGCCTCATATTGAATCCCTCCCTGTGGACCCTTCAGCTGGTATGGCCTTGAGATGCGGTATCCCAGCCTGGCTTGCTGCACTCAGCTCACTCCCTCAGTTTCCCTCTGCTGATGTGAATACTTGAGGCCCAGGTGTCCTGCCACCTTTTTCCCACCATGATGAAACAACCCCTTGGACCATACACTGACAACAAATCCTTACACTCCATAAACTGTCTCTGCTCTGTTTATATGTCATAGCAATGAGAAGGTTGCAACTACTACAGTGGTTCTCAGAGAAGGGTTAGGTAGGCGGGAAAAATTTGAAGTCAGAGAAAAACAGGCCATCAGTGAAGTGGCAAAAATATAACCAGTGTTCTCTGTGTCAAAATATCTGAAACATAAACATTTAAAAACTTTTTTTTTTTTTTACAATTTCTCTACTATACAAAAATATATGTTTTCTACAAAGTGAATGTTTACAGATGTTTTTCAAAATCAATGTTACAACAGTCCTAAATTCTGGAAACCAATGCAAGAGGAGGCAATATAATATCAATCAGACAGGGAACCCTTTGAAAAGGAAATAGAGAAGTATGCTATGCAAGATTCCCTTTTATGGGCTGGAGACATGGCTCAGCAGTTAAGCACTTGCCTGCTAAGCCCAAGGACCCAAGTTCCAGGCTCAATTCTCCAGGTTCCATGTTAGCCAGATGCACAAGGGGGCACACATGTCTGAAGTTTGTTTGCAGTGGCTGCAGACCCTGGCGTGCTCATTCTGCCTCTCTGTCTCTCACTCTTTCTCTCTCTCTCTGTCTCTTCCTCTGTCTCTCACTCTCAAATAAATAAGTAAAAAATAAACAAAAACAGAGACGGAAAGGATTGTTATTAAAAACTAATAATTAAAAAAAGGATATTGCCTTTTATGGCTTGGAAATACTGAGGGAAAACATGTTGGAAAGCCAGGTAGAAGTGTGAAGTATATTATCCATACCAGGAATTCCACAGAATCTACATTTGAACATGGATAAATCTGTGATGGACTTCTAAGGCATCTCCTCCGTGTTATATGCACAGGTGACATACCAAGTGTCAACAAAATACAAAAAGGTGCAGGCAAAAATACATGGGACACACTCATCTGAGATAAACTAAGAAACAGGAAGGGGGGGAGCCATGTTCAGCCAAAACAAAGTTGGAAACACATGGCTGTGTTCTCAAACAAAGAACGGAATTGTAAACCAATTAGAAAGCTGCAGCAAGGTCAAGCATTAGAAATTAGGTCTCCCAAGAAACATCACTTTTATAAGGTATTCATTAACTGGAAGGACATTGAGCAGAACTACTTTAAATACAGACAGAAAAAAAAAAATAAGGCAAACAAAGATATTTAAAAGAGAAGACAAATTAATGTGTTTGGCTCTGTGAGGAATTGCACATCATTGTTGTAAGTACTGAGCTTGTTAAGGGTGGCAAGAATGGGGGTCATCACCAATCACCTGGGCCCACCAGCTGAGAAGAGTGAAGGGAGCAGCAGTTGGGTCATGTCTTGTTAAAAGTCCTGTGTGTACATTTTCAAGTACAAAGCTTGTTAAGGGTGGTAAGATGAGGGGCCAGCACCAATCACTTGACCCACCAGTGCTGAGCAGTCAGGGAAGAGAAGGCGGGTCATGCACTGTTAAAAACCCCATGTGTAGATTTTCAAAACTTGAGCCCTCATGAAGATTTATGTTTCATGTGCTTTCTTTCACCTCATGCTCCAAAGTAAACAGTGAGTAGCTCTCTCTTTTGTGCATCAAAAGCACTCGTCCAATCTTTCCTCAAGGTTTGCATCTCTGAGGAACAGATGGAAACCCTGGCCCATGACCTTCTGGGTCTGTCATCCGCAGAAGGAAGCTTGTTAAGTCTACCTTCAGGCTGCAGAGAGGATCAAATGCATTGCCCATGCAAAGCAGCAGGGGCTCTGTCTAGAATATAAAGTGACCCCACTGAGAACTACTGCCTTGCATTGGATTAATGATTCTTTCCTTTTGAAGAGTAAAGAAAATGTATTTCAAAAGAAATACCCAGGCTGGAGAGATGGTTTAGGGGTTAAGTGCTTGCCTATGAAGCCTAAGGACCCCAGTTCGAGGCCTGATTCCCCAGGATTCACGTTAGCCAAATGCACAAAAGGACGCACACGTCTGCAGTTTGTTTGTGGTGGCTGAAGGACCTGGTGCGCCCATTATCTCTATATATATTCCTCTTTCTCTGTCTGTCTCTCTGAAATAAATAAATGAAAATAAACAAAGAAAGTTTTTCAGGTAGCTGAATTCTGGTTGATCTCATAAGGACAACATTCTAGAAAGTATACCCATGAATCTTGGGGCTCTTCTATGTCAAGGAACACTCCACAAGGATTCATATGTTTGATACCTAAGTATGACTGTTTCAGTATCCTCAGTGGAGCCATTAGAACATGATTTAAGCTAAAACACATTGGGACAAGCCCTTCCTACCACGTACAAGTGGGTATGCCAAAGAGCTGATTCATGGTGTGAAGATGGCTTAACAGGTAAGACCATTTGCTGTACAAGAATGAGGACATCTGGGGCTCTCTGGTCAGCCAGTCTAACCCCAAAATGGTGAGCACCATGTCCAGAGAGAAACTGTCAGCGAAATAAGAGTGATAGTGGAGAACACACAAGGTCTCTAATGTGCAGAGTTGATGCATCTGTACACACACACACATACACCACAGGTACACACATCCATGCACCACTTCTATGTCACACACACAAACACACACACCTTGATTGACCCCGTATATTGAATGAGTTTAAGCATCTTACTCATAGTAAATCACAACCATGTTTCCTTGGGCCTAAATATTAAAGTTCACAGAGAACATATGAGGACCTTGCAGATAGGTGCAGCTTACCCCAATACCCCAGTTGCTTTCCACTTTGTGTACACTGGTTCATTCAATGAAGACTTTCTGTGTGTTTAGCAAATGATCTTTTTTTTTTTACTAAGTTCAGAAGCTCAAACAGAAATCTGACCAAATTTCTGCTCTCTAGTTTAGCAATACAGAAAGATGTGTAAACAGACAAGTACAAAACAATGTCCTAGGAACCATGGTAACAGCATGTGCTTGGTACACAAAAATCCCAGAAGAGAAGTATCCACCCAGTCCTGAGAGAATGAGGGAGACCCAATCACACGTCCATTGCAGGTGTCTAGGGAAGTTGGATGACCTTAGTGGCAGTCAGGTTCACATTGCTGGTAGAAAACACCCAAGTAAGAGCAGCTTGTGGGGAAAGGATTGTTTTGGCTTACAGACTTGAGGGACAGCTCCCTGATCACAGGGGAAAACAATGGCATGGAAGTGGACATCACCTCCTGACCAACATCAGGTGGACAACAACAACAGGATACTGTAGCAAACACTGGCATGGAAAGGCTGGTTAAAGCAGTCATAACCTCACTCCTAACAATACACAGCCTTCAGGAGATTTTAGTTCCCAAACTGCCATCAGCTGAGGACCTAGAATTCAGAACACATAAGTGTATGGGGACAAATGAATCAAGCCACCACAACCTTTCTTTTCTAAGACAGGTAAGCATATGCCTTTGCTACATCATAAATACTGGTTATTAGACCAGTGCCTTCATTCTACAAATTATAAGCACCCATAGTTTACTTATGAGCAATCTATATAACTAAAACACAGCTTTCAGCTTCATTCACTGTGAGAACACTGGACTTGTGAGGACAAGGAATTTTCTCCAAAGTACAATGCGGCTTTTTTGAGACAAAACAATAGAATTTTGGACACTAGGGAGCTGGCACAACAGGGAGGAGTGCTTACTGCACAAACCACATAAGTACCTGAGTTTGTCCCCAAGCACCCTAATAGAAAGCCAGATGTACAAAGTGGCACATGCATCTCAAGTTCATTTCCACTGGCTGGAGTCCCTGTTGCACTCATTCTCCCTCTCTCTCTCTCTCTCTCTCTTTCTCTCCTCTCACTGTTGTATTCTCAACAGTGTTCACCAAAATTCTGGTCATCCTTGGGCAACTCTACAAGAGCTCTACACTTGTTCTGGAATATGATACAGTCCTGACCAAACTGCCTTGCCAAGCCTTTCCCTATGCCCTGAATTTCCATGGATAGTCCAGCTCAGGAATCATTGGTAAAAGGTGGCACCAGAGACTGGCCTGGGTTGGATCTCCTATGATCTTGTCCTTCCTTCCACTGAAGGGTGGACTCCTAATTCCAATGGATGGTTGCCACTGCTCACCTCAGTAGGCTCCTGCATACTAGTGTCATTCACCACCTTCAAAGATGGCAGCTCTGGAGCTGAACGTATGAGTCCTTGGGTAAGAGAACTTGCTGCACAAGCAAGAAGAGCTGAATTGGGTCCCAAGCACCCGTGTTACAAAGCCAGGCATGGTGTGCATGACTGTACCCCCAGTCCTGAGGAGGTGGTAAAAGGAAGCTCCCTGAGGCTCCCTAGTGAGACAGTTTATCTAAAAGCATGTGGAGCTCCAAGTTCAGTGTGCCTTAGAGAAAAAAGGTGGAGGAATTATAGAAGAGAACACCTAATGTGTTCCTCTGACCTTCACAAATGTGTACATAGGGCATGCACATAGAGACATATAATACACACTCACTATACATACAAAATGCACACACTCCCAAAATAATTTTAAATTTTTAAATTGACAACTGTGTCAGTACAGAAATGGATATCAATTGTAAGCTCTTAATCTGATCATGTGGAAGAAAAACAGTTGCTGGAAAGTATGAGGTGGGATTCCCATGGGTGTATCAGAACTCTTAACAGAGTGTAAACATGTTTGTCATTCCTACTCCTAGTATTTCTAGCATAGACATCCCTAACATGAAATTTGGTAAATCTATGAAGGTTCTTAAAAATAGGGAGTGACATAACTGATTGCTGCTCCCACAATGCATGATCCACAATCTGCATGGGGACAACCTGCATCCCCAAAGGGGATGGCTCCTTTCAGAAAGGGGCAGGGATGAGGGAAAGGATGCTACTAAGATGTGCTGTTTACATACTAAGTATGTCCAAACTAATAAAAATAAACTTAAATAAAATATTAAATAATTAAACTTAAATAAATAATTAAAACGACTCAGATTAAGAAGCTGTAATTATAAGCTACTACTGGAATTTTAAGCATTTGCTTATTATATTTAATATGTAGCAGTACACACAAAAATCACAACATTTTGGTCAACAACTCACTGCATAACTGATGGTAACCACATAAAATTACAGTTGACCAAACAAATTTCTATCACCTGGTAATACAGGTGTATATGATAATATTGTATTATAATCCATCACTCAATGTTTGCAGTCTCAGGCATAAATGAGCCCACAGCGTGGGCATTCAGAAAAGTGCAACATACACAATTATCCACAGTGCATTCTGTTTGATATGATAACACATGACTATTTTACTGGTTTACATATTTACTATGTGGTTATTACCTATGTGGCTACACTTCCACCTGTTTAGAGAATATGACATTGGCATCAGGTCCCTCAGAGAGAATCACAGAATGAGGTGCCACCATGATAAGAATAACTGTTCCACTTGGGCTGTTTCCCCAGGAGACATGCCAGATGGAAAATATAGGGATGTTAAAGAGCTCACCCCATGTAAGTCAAAACTGATGTGTATGTTAGTGTCATAGGTTATAATAAAAAATAGAACCCCTCCCCCAAAAAATAGTGGGTGAGAAGAAGTCATTTATGGGCTGAAACCCTAGCATACACTCAGACAACAATTTCTAACATATTCTTTGACTCTTTTCATTTACAACAATTATGTAGCAAAATAATATTCATGAATCTTTGTCACAGTGGAGATGCCTAGAAACAAATTATGTTTGGATACAGTTTAAAATATCAGACACCTGGGCTGGAGAGATGGCTTAGGGGTTAAGCACTTGCCTGTCAAGCTTAAGGACCCCAGCTCAAGGCTTGGTTCCCCAAGACCCACGTTAGCCTGATGCACAAGGGGGTACACATGTCTGGAGTTTTTTTTGCAGTGGCTAGAAGCCCTAGCATGCCTATTCTCTCTCTCTCTCTCTCTCCCTCTGTATCTGTCTTTCTCTGTGTGTATGTTTCTCTGAAATAAATAAATAAATAATGAACAAAAATATTTAAAAGAATATATCAGACAACTGACTTTTCACTTAGATCATTAGTATTTCCTTTGTTAGATCATATCTTTATTAGAAAGTTTGAATAATTTATTTCTGTGGGTGTGGATAGGTGCACCAGGGTCTCTTGCCACTGCAAATGATCACTAGATGCATGTACAACTTATTTTTTTGTCTAGCTTTACGTGGGTGCTGAGGAAATTAACCTGGGTCTGCTTGCTTTGCAAGCAAGCACCTTTAGCCACTGCACCATCCCCCTAACCCTAGATTATACCTGTATTGATGATTTTAGTAAATGCTTTATAGATGGTAGTAAGGTTGAGATACAAATTTCTACCAGATGAATGATAAATTTATCTACATACACATAAATATACCATGTACCTACTTTTACATATGTAGATAGTAATTTATTTTTTCTATAAAATCATATGTTTAGTTTTCTATAAAATGGTGAAACAAAATATGACCAGTGATAATCAAATTACACTTTTTACATGTTTGTGTACATAGTAGCTTTTTTTTTTTAATCTACTTGGTCACTCTTGGGGTGAATCACAGAGCCTTATGCTACCCCTAAGCTACAGCCCCAACCCAAGAGCAACAGTGCCATTGCTATTTACATACTGGGCAAGCACTGTAGCACTGACCTACATTCTCAGCCATGATTCACACAGGTAACAAAGCAGGGCTGGGGTGTGACTACAGCATGAGGTTCCAGATTCCGTCCTTAACACCACCCAAATCAAACTACACAGCAGCCATCTGATGCAACTTGCAGAAAAGATAGATGTGGAAACTTCCAGTTGAGCTTTGGAGAGTTTCAGCCAGCCTTTCCGTAGTAGGAGATTCTGTTGCCCTCAGCTTTTAGTGAGAGCCTCTGTCTGTGAGACCTCCGTTGCACTTCTTCCGCTATCATTTGTGGTGCTCTCTTCTTATCAGCCAGCAGATGACAATCCAGAAACAGCTATGGAAAACAACATCTTGAAACAACAAGGGAATGTATTCTTCACAGGGGTCAGATGCTTCTAGCATTCATTTTGGTGGAATTATGCTGTTATCTTGGAGAATGCATTATAGCTATTCTGAGGTTCACTCTTTTAATGTTGGGCCCTGAAAGGCCCAGGTATGAGGCCTAGTGGAACTTCCTCAGCCTAGCTAATGTTTGGTGACCTTTCTCTGGCCAGCTAGGACTCAGCAAGACACCTAATGGCTCTAGCATTCCACCTCCATGTGGCAATTATAATTGCCATTTTAATTGTTATAGTTTACTATTGGCCCTTACCTCTCCCCATTTCCTAAAATCTCTGCTGTCATCCCCAACATAATATAGACAACTTCTCATAGCAACGAAGTGAGTTTTTCTGTGAGTTCCTGCTTCGAAAAGACTCCCGACTCAATGTGGTTTTTCTACAGAGTCCAGGAGAGGTTTCTGAGTCATCCTACGCTCATTTTCCTCCTTAGGCCCTTGGGTGGAACCAGCAGGCTGGATCCTTCCACAGCACTATGTGCACAGGGAGGAGCCCAGCATCTGGTGCCTAACGTGCAGCTGTCAGAGTCTGGCAGTCGTTGAGGAGGTAATCAGTATACATGTGTGGGTGAGCGTACCCTCATAAGTTATTAGACATTCTTCATATTTAATGCACTAAATTTTACTTCTATAACCTATACTTGTTTCCCAATATCTCTTTATTCCCTTTCTCTTTCCCTTCAACTTCAGTTCACCAGTAGCTTTTATATTTCTAAATGGGGCCTAGCAAGCTGCATCTGCAGCTTTTATACTTCTAATACTTCTAAAGGCTTGTGCTTCTCTCTCTCTCTCTCTCTCTCTCTTTGGGCCTCTGAAGGCAGGCCAGCTTTTTCTCCCATTATAAAACTTCCCCTGGATCTGTAAGCTTCAATAAATATTCGTCCTCCATAACTGTACCTGGTCTACATGTTTATCTCAGCTTGCCTAAAGCTGTCTGATAAGCGAAGATAAACCTGACCATGTGGATGTTAATCTTTCAAAACCTTTGTTTTGGAAAAATAGGCATAGAGTTGGTGATTACAACTAAAGATGTCTTCTGGAGTGGTAAGCCAAATTTTATGGACTATTCAGATGGAAGTTTAAAACTACTAAGGGCAGGCAACATTAAACTTCGAGGCTTGGCCTATAAGCTTTTTAAGAGGAAAGAAATTTTGCAGGGGACATCACTGAAACTTGGGTACTGGCATAGGGCTGGCTGCATCCTGCTGCCTAGAACCAAACAGTTTAATCAAGGTTAATTCTGTAATAGACTGATATGCTTAGCTAGAGATATGGGATTAAGAGATTTAAAACTTTTTTTTTTCGTTTTTTTTTTTGTTTTCGTTTCTCAAGGTAGGGTTTCACTCTAGCCCAGGCTGACCTGGAATTCCATATGGAGCCTCAGGGTGGCCTAAAACTCATGGTAATCCTCCTACCTCCACCTCCACCTCCTGAGTTAAAGGTGAATTAAAGGTGTGCACCACCACGCCTGGATGAGACTTAAGATTTTAAGCTAAAAAAACCCAAGCCAGTTAAAATTACAGACACTGAGACTAATTTTAGGTTATGGTGTTACAATTAACATTGTTTTAGTCTCTCCTTGCTATGCCTCTTACCAGGTAAAAATGTTTACTCTGTGCCTTTATATGTTAGAAATGTTTAACTTGTTAAACATTGCAGGTCTTAATATCTTAAATTGGTCAAAACTCTGGGGACCTTTAAAATTAAACTAAGTACAATGTATAATATATAGCAGTTATAAATCTATTGGGAGCCAAGGGTGAAATTTGGTAATTTACCTAAATGGCCTTCTCCTGGCAGCTTGTGTCTGACCCTCCCCTACTGGGAATTGGTGGGCAATCCACCTCCTGGGAGACTGCCATGTGGCCCGCTGGGACTGACCCAGGTGGGGGCAGGGGAGAAGTCCACCCTCTCATGGTGACTGGGCTCACTGACCTTTTCCTGCACCTACTGGATATGGGCACATACTGGGAAAAAATCTAAATGTGACATTAGTCATATGCTTTAACGTTTCACCAGTCTTGGCCTGCCTGATCAAATTAAAACAGATAATGGCTCCTGCTTCATAAACATGGCCTTTGTAGATTTTCTCCAGACTTAAAAAAAAATCACATTCCACAGGCATTCCATACATACCCCTGGGCCAGGATATTGTTAAAGGATATAATCAAACTCTCAGATCTCAATTACAAAACAAAAGGGAGAATCCTTATCCCCACAGGACCAACTTAAAAATCCATTATTTACCCTAAGCATTTTAATTTTTTCTAACAATTTATAATGTGTGATGGTTATAAATCTATTGGGCTCCAGGGGCAGAATATGATAATTTAAATAAATAATCCCCAATATATTCAATTTTTTATCTTAAGGTGTGATGGTGGGCTTGAGATTTCAGCCTAAAGATATACAAAGTGTGCCTAGCAGGAGTTCCTAAGGTGTGCTGTGACACTTGGCTTTAGGCCTGTGCTTTTAATGTCTAAATCAGTGTGGTTATTCTACGGAGGCCAGGAGAGGTTTCTGAGTCTTTGTAAGCTCCTCTTCCTCCTTACTCCCTTTAGAGGAACCAGTAGGCCTGGTCCTTCCACACCAGTGCCTGCCTGGGGAGGAGCCCAGCATTAAAAAAAAAAGTTATTTTATTTAATTATTTGAGAAAGAGAAAGGCAGAGAGAGAGAAAAAAAAATGGATACACCAGGGCCTCCAGTCACCACTGGAAACAAACTCCAGATACATGCACCACCTTGTGTATCTGGCTTACATGTGTCCTGGGGAATTGAACTGAGGTCTTTTGGCTAGGAAAGTACCTTACTTGTTAAGCCATCTCTCCAGCCCTAAGGTTCACTCTTCCAGGGCTAACATTTCTGAGACTGCTGGCTGTAGCTGCTACTAACATCATTACTGAGCTTCTTGAAGAAAAAACAAATAGATCAAGGACCACAGGTTTTCTCAAGCCCTTGAGGGCAATCAATGAATAATGAGGGGGAATGCAGGGACCATCATCATGGTAATGGTTTCCACATACAAAGTATGATAAACCTACTTGTGTGCATATTATTTGCTAGTAAAATGATTCAGACTGCAGGCTTTGGACTCTGATTTGAGCCACAGCTTTGTTCCTGGCTCTCTTTCCTTACTGTTAAACCATCTGGGGAAAGGGCCTTAGTACTCTCTTTTTGGTGTGAATGTGTGTATGTGCACACAAGTGTGTGTATATGTGTGTGTTCATGGTGTTTTTACATGTGTGCACATGTGTGGCACAGGCATACCGAGGCCAGAGGAAGATGTCAGGTGTCCTCCTTCATCAATCTCCTGACTTGTTATCCTGAGGTAGAATCTCACTGAATCTAGAGCTCCCTGTTTATCAGTTAGATCTGCTGACAGTGAGCTCCAGCAATCCTGTCTCCCACCACCTCAGTGGTGGGGTCACTAATGTGTGTAGCCATAACCCCCCCCCTTTTTTGCACATATGTATGTAAAATATGTAGTGGCATGTGTGTGTATATGTGTGTGTGTGCACAGATGCATGCACCCGGTACAGTCTCATGTGGAAATCAGTGGAGAATGTCAGGTGTCCTCCTTTAATCACCCCTGCACTATTCCCCTGACAGAGTTTCTCACTGAATCTGGAGTTGTCACTCTGTTAGGACTGGCTGACTAGTGAGGCCCAGCAGTTCTCTGGTCTTTGCCCCCACAGGACTGAAAATACAGTCAAGTGTGGTGACGATACACAGCTTTTACATAAGTGCTGGTGATCCAACTCATGCTGCCTCAGGCCCTCTCTGGTTATGCGTCTATGTGGCATATGAATGAATATTCCTTAACAGGACAGCCTCCTGGGCAATTTAGCTGGAAAGTACTGCACTCAAAGCTGGGTTGGTAGCATAGTTGTGGAGCCCTTACCTACCACCCTCAAGGACCTGGCTTCAATACCTAGGTCTGGAATAGTAGAAACCAGTGAGAAAAGGATTCTTATGTGCAGCTGCCTTTCCATCATAATCATGAAATTTGTAGTGATTGCATCTTTGAACAAATGCATCATAGGTGTAGTCCAATGGCACATGCATATCCACTTGAAAAGATACCTGAGAATCTGTGTCCACTTTTTCTCTTTACCTCTTTAGTATAGGTCAGAGATGCTCTGTGGACAAGAAACTACCTGGGACCCATGTCTCTTGGCAAATAGAAACAAGAATGGGCACCATCAGCTCCAAGATATCTTATCTTCCCATTTGACAATAACCACCTTCTTGGAACATAGCCATGAAGCCAAATGTTCACAAGAGCATTTCTAGTCAAAATATCCAAAATCTGACATGTTCCAACATTCAAAGCTTTGAAGCATGCATATGGCATCAGAAGGAGAAAATTGCATGTCACATAATTTTGATTCATGTCCCTAATTATACAATCTTGCATAATGTGAAATTCAGGACTCTGGGTGTTAGTAAGTTGGTAGAGTGTTTGCTGAATATTCACAAAGCTTTGGAGTTGATTTTAAGCACTGCCTTTTCATTCCAAATGAGGTCATATACACATTTAACAGCAGTACATGGGAGGTAGAAACAGGAAGACCAGAGAATCAAGGTCATATTAGGCAAAATAGAAAGCCCAAGGCCAGCCTGGGATGCATAATACCTTGTGACCAAAATTAAATAAAAACAGAATGAAAGAAATCATGATCCTTGACTATGTGAATAAGGTACATATGAAAGACAAATGAGTTTTTAGCTTAGATGTGAGTCTTATCCAAAAGGCTTTTCATTACATAATGGCAAATGTTCAAAAACATGACAAGTTCTGAAATCTGAAATAAGTCTTGTTCTAAACATTTGGGATGGGGATACTTGACTTGTAGTACTAAGAAATAGACATGAAGGACCATGAACATTGCTCAGAGGATAGTGTTTGCTGCGCAAGCTGGAGGACCTCAGTTTGGATCCCCAACATCGAAGATTGCTCAGCAGTTAAAACTCTTGGTTCAAAACATAAGAACCACATAAAGCCAGATTCATAAAATGGCATATACACCTGGGCTTTGTTTATAGTGGCAGGAGGCCCTGGGCACCCTGGTGTGCCCACACTCACTCGTTTGCTCTCTGTACCTTCCTCTTTCTCTATCTCAAATATATTTTTTAAATTTCTTAAAAATCTGGATGTGATGGAATACACTTATAAACACACACACACACACACACACACACACTAGCAGTGGCAGGAGGCCCTGGTAAGAACATTCAACCCCAAGTCTCTTCCTCTCTTTCTATCTAATAAACAAATACATAAAATATTTGTAAAGCACACTTTCTGCTCCAAATAGCACATGAACCTAGTGCACGGTGGCAATCAAATCTCTAATGAAAATGAAAAGTGGTATGGGCTATAACAACTATTTGTGCAAAGCATCCCAGATAAGGCCTGTGGATGGGTACAAGGTAGTTGAATGCATTCTAAAACTGTAGGTAATGGCCCAGCAGAGTAAGTAAGGCACAATCATTCCCCAGGTCCCTTACCTGCTATGCCATAGTGGCTGACTGAGGCCTTCAGAGCCCCCATAGTGAGTATTATAACCCCCACAGAAGAATAAGAGTTGGGTTTAGGGATAATATTATATATATATAATTTTTTTTTCTTACAGAAATAGTATAGCTCTTGAGATGAAATTGAATTAAACTCAAGATATTCTTGGGGTTTTGGTGGCACTTAACTTTGGAAGCATATCTCACACTTAATTGTTCATGTAATATTATAGTCTTATGGTAAATCTAGTAAAAATAAAAGAAATAAAGGTACTATTCAAAATAAAAAAGTAAGTATGGCTTAATGGGATAGAAAATGTGAAAAAGGCATTCTAGTATCTAAAGACAGTAAGCCAGCTAAAGGTAGAATATATTTTCCTGGTTTTTATACATATCTTCTAATTCCTAGTCTGTTTCTCTTCATACATTAGACACAAAAAAAGTTTATTTAGTCAAGTTCATAAAGACAAATGATTAGAATACTTGATTTATTTGACTTAAGACTTTGGTCAATAATTAGATTTTCTTTTTTATGGCATTGTGCCTAAAGGACATTGTTTTATCATAACCTGCTTGAGCACAGTGATTCCAGGAAAGGAGTCATCAAAAGGAATTATGGTGGGGATTGATCCAAGATGAAAGCCAGCTTTAATTAATTGCTAGGCAATTGTTCTTCTTTTCAAATAATTAACAAGTTCGTTAAATGCTAGGCATAATAAATTCACACACCAAACTTCCTAAGGCCATTTTTAGTAAAATGGCAAAATTCCAAATACCAATGACAAATTCTAACTAAAAGTATTACTTACTTTACTCGGTGCTGTGGCCAAACACCTGACCAGTGGAGCTTAAAGGACACAGGGTTTATTATGGCTTATAATTTCAAGGATATAGTCTATCATGGCAGGAATGTCATGGCAACATGTGTGATAGGCAGGCTGATCACACTGCATTCAGTCATAAAAGTGAGGCTGGGCAAGAAACCTCAAGACACACCTCCAGTGACAAACCTCTTCCAGTAGGGCTCCCCTCCTAAAGGTTCCACAACCTTCCCAGAAAGGGCCACCAGCTGAGGACCTAGAGTTCAAACACAGGAGCATGGGGGGACCTGTCACATTCAACCACGACACTAGCTAAAGAATGAGATGAAGAATAACACTGGGACTCCCAGTAGCTCATGGACACATTGCTTTACATATATAAGAGACATAATTCACTCATCCAGTTGTGGAAAAATATGTATACAAGGTAGGTGTGTGTACAGCCTTTGGAAGCAAGAAGACCTTAACCTCCAATACTTGCCTGTGTAAGGAGATAGGAATATTATTTTAACTCCAACTTTTAACCTGTGTTTTATATGTCTCTAATACATATATCATGTTTGTAAAAGTTATATGACATGATGTGTAAAAAACTGAAGTACAGTGGGTAGACACAAGGTTTAGTAATGACTAATAGTGCAATACAGGTACTAACAGTTATTTAGACAAGCAAGGCACTTTACAATAAAACAAACACACCATACACAGATTCCCAGAGTATCATAGTATTCACAACCAACGATCATGACACCTAGGACTTTTAGGAATACCAAAATGAGTAAATTCTAAGACCTCTTCTATAAAACCACATGCCATTTATATATAATGTAAGTGCAGTCTACCATATAATTTAAATGATAGTAGGTGACTATGAAAACTTAAATACAATGCAACTGCTATACAAATATTACAGTGTATCTCTTAGGCAATCACATCAAAGATGACATAGAAAACCAATGTAACAAGAGACTTTCAACACAAAGTAGTTTGAATCCATGGATGTGTAATACACAGGTATAGAATGTTGACCAACTTCATTCAATGATGTTAATAGAATTTAGTACAGGTGATGATTGAGAGCCTGTCTCCCATGGATACAGAGGACAACTGTAATCCAAGATCATTGTTTACTCTTTCTCTGAAATGAGGTGGCTAAAAAGTGGATATTTTAGCATTTTTTTAATTACAACAAGACTACTAGTCATGATGCAATTCCTACATATCAAGTTAGCATAAAGTATGTTGGCAAACTCTGTGGAGCATAAGGCTGTGAAGCACTTCATCTGTTTATCACTGACAATATTATTTGTTTGACATTGACATTATATCCCCAATAATGCGCTGAACTGTGAGGAAATTACTTGAAGGACTGCAAGGACTACTTACATCTTTGCGAATATGGAACCAGGAGCTGCCGTGTCAGGAGCCATAGAGCAAAAGCCTCTCCATTTTACCTGGGCCTGCTCATAAGCTGACTCATTACTCAGAAAGCTAGTCCATCCAGCTTTCTGTTAGGTACTTCTGGAACGTCAGTCAGGAGACTGCTTACAGAATCTTATCTTTTGCAAAAGGCCAGTTTATGGTCAGGATGTTAAGCCATTGAGGCAAGATTAGATGAACAGCTAATTACATCCCCTCTAGGTTTTCTGACAATTCCAAAGCCATAAATAAAGTCAGCCAGCTTATTCCCCTCCCCACTTTTCCCCATATATAACCACTGTGTAAAAAATCAAAGACTCTGAGGCCTTGACAAACATCTAGCATGGCCTCCTTCTTGTGTTTGTTTGCCTTACATCACACAGGTTAATTTCCTCTCATGTCCTTGTTTAACTCTCTGCTGGCCCAGACAAGCCGTATTCAGCGAGCAGCTGTTCTGTGCAGGGAAGTAAAAATATACCTAATTATTTGTAAATCCAAGTCATATATATTTAAAGCACACCTGCTTGGCTTATGTCATGTAAATCATCCAGTGCAAACACTGTCTGTAAAGAGTTCTAATGCACAAATACAAAAATTCATGGGAAGTAACTCTTTGACCATCTGCTTGTCTTCTCCCTATATTTTTTCATATGCATACACAGGCTGCACAGTAACCACAACATCAAGGCTTTCTTCTCTCTCCTCTTCCTTGGCTGTTTCCCTCTAAGATGTCTTTACTTTCAGGCTGGCTCCCTTTGTGTGGTGGCATTCACCTGTTCTCCCAATTTGTCCTGCGAGATGACCATTCATGGGAGGACATCTAGATGGGTTGCAACTGTGGTTTCCCATGCTGAATTCTACCCTACACCTGTCAAAGCTTCTTGAACCACAGAGTGGTCACAGGACACAAGAATTCTTAAACTGGGAACAGAGAGTATGCAGATAGGCAAAGTCATCTGGATGAACTTGTGGAAATGGCAGCATCGTGGGCTCCCACCATGCACACACGTTCCCCTGAAATTAAAATGTGAGCATAATGCTATAGTCCCAGAAATCAACAACAAAAAAACCAACAAGAGCCCCAACGGCAACTGGAAACTGAATAGCACACTCTTAAACAATAAATGGATAGTGGATGAAATAAAAAATGAAATTGCAAAATTCCTGGAATTGCATGACAATGAGAACACATCATACCAAAACTTGTGGGACACAATGAAGGCAGTCCTCAGGGGAAAATTCATAGCACTAAATGCCTTTATAACAAAGACAGAGAGATCCCAAATCAATAGCCTAACCATCCACCTAAAGGCATTGGAAAAACAAGAAAAATCCAACCCAAAGAGCACCAGAAGGAAAGAAATAATTAAAATCAGAGCAGAAATTAATGAATTGGAAACCAAGGAAACAATTAAGGCAATTGACAAAACAAAGAGCTGGTTCTTTGAAAAAATACACAAGATTGACAAACCTCTGGCCAATTTGATCAAGCAAAAAAAAGAGAGACTCCAAATTAACAAAATTAAAAATGAAAAAGGAGAGATCACAACAGACATCAGTGAAATTGGCAGAATCATCAGGACTTATTTCAAAAACCTCTACTCCACACAACTGGAAAATGTGGAGGAGATGGATAAATTCCTGGATGCATATCATCTACCAAAGCTAAACTCAGAGCAGATCAACCACCTCAATGAACCCATCACGCTCATGGAGATTGAAAAAGTAATAAAAAACCTCCCAAAAAAGAAGAGTCCAGGACCAGATGGATTCCCAGCCGAATTTTATCAAACCTTCATGGAAGAACTCAAACCAATCTTCCTAAAACTGTGCCACACAATTGAAGAACAGGGAAAACTACCCAACTCCTTCTATGAAGCTAGTATCACCCTAATACAAAACCAGGCAGAGATGCCACAAGAAAAGAGAACTATTGGCCTATTTCCCTAATGAACATAGACGCAAAGATCCTCAACAAAATTCTCGCAAACCGAATCCAACAACACAACAAAAGCATTATCCACCTTGACCAAGTGGGATTTATCCCAGGAACACAAGGGTGGTTCAACATACGGAAATCTGTCAATGTAATACACCACATAAACAAGCTTAAACATAAAAATCACATGATCATTTCGATAGATGCAGAAGAGGCCTTCGACAAGATACAACATCACTTCATGATCAAAACATTGGAGAGAATCGGCATGGCCGGTTCAAATCTTAACATAATAAAGGCAATATACAAAGCTCCAAAGGCCCAAATAATACTTAATGGAGAGAGACTGGAGGAATTCCCATTGAGATCAGGAACAAGACAGGGATGTCCTCTCTCACCTCTGCTTTTCAACATAGTTCTGGAAGTCCTAGCCCAAGCAATAAGGCAGGAGAAGGAAATAAAAGGGATACAATTTGGAAAGGAAGAAGTTAAGTTAGCTCTATTCGCTGATGACATGATTGTATATGTAAGAGACCCGAGAGACTCCATCCCAAAACTCCTGAAGGTGATTAACTCCTATAGCAAAGTAGCAGGATACAAAATCAATGCACAAAAATAGGAAGTATTCTGTATGCAAATGACAAAGACACAGAAAAAGAAATAAAGGACATAGTCCCATTTTCAATAGCAAAAAATAAAATAAAATACCTTGGAATAACGTTAACCAAGGAAGTAAAAGATCTATACAACGAAAATATAAAACCTCTCAAAAAAGAAATTGAGGAGGACTTGAAACGATGGAAAGACCTCCCATGCTACTGGATAGGCAGAATTAACATTGTGAAGATGACAATCCTACCAAAGGCAATATATAGATTTAACGCAATTCCAATTAAAATCCCTACAATGTTCTTCACAGACATAGAAAAAATGATCTCAAATTTCATATGGAAAGGCAGAAGGCCTCGCATATCCAAACATATCCTCAGCAAAAGAAATACCTCTGGTGGCATCACCATACCCGACATAAAGTTATACTACAAAGCCATAGTAATAAAAACAGCATGGTACTGGCATAAAAACAGGAGTATAGACCAATGGAATAGACTTGAGGACCCGAATTTTGGGCCAAGCAACTATAGCTACTTGATATTCGACATAGGCCCAAACAATATAGACTGGAAAAAAGATAGCATCTTCAACAAATGGTGCTGGACAAACTGGATAACCACATGCAGGAAACTAAAACTTGATCCACACATTTCACCATGCACAACACTCAAATCCAAATGGATCAAAGACCTCAATATAAGACCAGAAACTCGAAAACTACTGGAAGAAAATTTAGGAAGTACTTTCCATGATAGAGGAATGGAAAAAGACTTCCTGAATAAAACCCCAGTGGCTCAAGTTCTTAAACAGTCACTCAACCATTGGGATCATATGAAGCTGAAGAGTTTCTTTACAGATAAGCATATAATAAACAAAGCCAATAGGATACCCACAGAGTGGGAGAAAATATTTGCAGGTTATCCAACTGATAGAGGCCTTATCTCTAGAATTTACAAAGAACTCAAAAGTCTAAACAATAAGAAGACAAATACCAAACTCACAAAATGGGGCACAGAGTTAAACAGGCAATTCACAGAGGAAGAGATACAAATGGCAAACACACACCTAAGAAAATGTTCATCATCCCTAATCATCAGAGAAATGCAAATTAAATCAACTATGAGATTCCACCTTACCCCAATAAGGACAGCCAACATCAAAAGGTCAAATGAAAATAAATGCTGGCGAAGATGTGGAGAAGCAGGGACACTCATTCACTGTTGGTGGGAATGCAGGATGGTACAACCACTTTGGAAAGCAATATGGAGACTCCAGAAAAAGCTGACTATAGAAATACCAACAGACCCAGTTATACCATTACTGGGCATGTACCCTAAAACCTTCAAACCAAAAGCCAGAGAGATTTGCTCAACCATGTTTGTAGCAGCTCAATTCGTAATAGCTAAAAGCGGGAATCAACCCAGATTTCCATCATTAGAAGAATGGATAACAAAGATGTGGTATATCTACACAATAGAATTCTATACAGCAGTAAGAAAAAACGACATAAAGAAATTTGAGGAAAAATGGTTGAACCTGGAACAGATCATTCTCAGCGAACTTACCCAATCACAGAAAAAAAATCGACACATAGTCTCACTCATCTGCAACACCTAACCTGACTTTGCCCAAGATGCCTTACATATCCAGCAAGTACCTCATGGACTAGACAATAAGATGGATGGGAGGGCGGGGAGGGAATCAAAGGGTGGAAAACATAAATCCTGACCCAAACGGCAATGGTACCATAAAATTCTACTTCCTAAAAGACAGACCAAATGACTGAACCTTCACTAGTCCCTCACAGGAAACACCTGAACCACAAGACACTGGAGAGGGTAGGATCAAGACTGACCTAAATCTCCTACATCTTCCCTCCCTTCCTCTCGCCCTCTCCCCTCTATCTCTCTCCTCTCAAACTCTTGTATATTAGTTATCTTTTTCCTCAATTTCTTAGTGGACACTGAGCTGTAACCCCCACTTCCAGCTTGGGCCTACCATCCAAAATGAGCTTTTGATCAGAGAAACCTACAAGGTTTCCCAAAACAATGACAGACTTCTGTCAGAGTAATTGATGACCCACCAAAGACCAGTGGTAAGACCCTATTGCTGAAGACTCCATATGCAGCTGACATGTAAAATGGAATGACATGACTGGAAGCCAGGAGAGAGTCAGTCCGCAGACAGTCAGCGTGTCTAGTGCCAGAAGGTGCTACATAGGCGACTGGGGGAAGTGACCAAGATCTGTCCAAGCAACACATTGTTTAACCTAATTAGCAACAAATAACTGGATGTGATACCCACACAAGTGCAATAGTGGTACACAGCCATGGTGAGGAATCAATTGCTCTTAATTTGGCTAAATGATCCACTCAGTGGTACTAGACCCTTAGTTGGAGCTGGGAAACAAGTCAGAACCATACCCAAACACAAGCCCACTCTTCAATATAAAGCTACCCTCAATCATGGGGTATAAGAGGGCCTACACCTATCAAACTGTCTATCAAAAAAGTAAGTGTTATCTCTATTTTCTGGGTGCTAACTTACTCTCCGTTGGAGAATCTGCTTCTCTTTTCCAGATAGATGCAGATCCTAAGAAGAGAGCTGCCCCAACATACCTCTAAGGGGCCCAACTGAAACTAAGGACAACTGGCGAAATAAGCAAGGGTGATGTTTTCCTGTGAACTGGATACCAGCACAAAGGGGAAGGAGATCAACGCAGAGAAAAATCAACTCCTATCAAATCAGAGAGCCAGAGCCTCAGAGGCCCCCAACACCTCAGCACTGAAGCAGACCAAAAATGAACCCAACAAGGCTCAGGGAAATCTTGCGTAAGAGGGGGCGGAAAGAATGTCAGAGTTACATGTTGGGTCATGATTTTCAGAGACATTTATCATACTAATAACTGGGGGCTAACTCCACAATGCACGACCCATTTTCAATAACAAGGAGGGTCTAATGGGAGGGGGTAGATCACAGATGAGCCTAAATAATGGTACCAAACTGCCTGTATTTACTGAAAAGAAAACTAATAAATTAAATTAAAAAAAAAGAAAAATCCCAGACTCATTGTGAGCTACCACGGAACCCGATGTGCATATGTACAGATTAACCATGCCTTTGTCCAATCTCATTAAGAGTCCCACACATACA
This sequence comes from Jaculus jaculus, assembly GCF_020740685.1. NCBI lineage: Eukaryota > Metazoa > Chordata > Mammalia > Rodentia > Dipodidae > Jaculus > Jaculus jaculus. The sequence goes on from NW_025423388.1 coordinate 445,774, forward strand.
TTCAAGGATACAAACTCCTTTCATTCCAGTTTAAAACTTCATTTCATTACCTAATGGCAAAAAGGCAGAAGGTCCAAACAACCTAACCTTTTTAACAAACATTACTTATATAAATTAATGAGCTGGAAAGATTGTTCAGCAGTAAAGACTTTTCCCTGCAAAGCCAAGTTTGATTCCCAGAACCTGTGCACAGTCAGATGAATAAGGTGGTGCGTTCATATGGATTTTCTTTCTTTTTAACATGTAATTTACTTATTTATTTATGTAAGTATTTATTTATTTATTTCAGATAAAGGAATAAGAAGAGAGAGAGGAAGAAAGAGGGAGGGAGAAAATGGTCATGTCAGGGCCTCCTACCACTGCAAACGAACTCCATGTGTGTGCTACCCCCTCTGCATCTGGCTTATGTGGGTCCTGTAAAGTCTAACTGGAATCCTTTGGCTTTGCAGGCAAATGCCTTAAATGCTATGCCATCTCTCCAGCTCCACAAGTGGATTTTCTTTGGGGTGGCTAGAAGCTCTAGCACACCCATTTTCTCTCTATCTCTCTCTCTGTCTCACACACACACACGCACACACACATACACACACACACACACACACACGTGCACATGCAAAGAAATAAAATATTTTAAAAGAAATATAAGTTATAATTTGGTTTCTCTCTCTCTCTCTTCTTTCTTCTTTCTGCTTTTATTTTCTTTCTTAATGACTGACAGAATCACCAGGCTGAACAGGTTACTCGGCTGGTCACAAAGGAAAACAATGTAAGCCAGACTCACAATGTGTGTTGCAAAAAATGTGATGTATGATGAAAAGAAGGACACAGAGACACAATGACTAATGTGTAAAGACTTTAACACCAACATGACTGTCCTATGGACAAGTTGGTGATGTTAGAACATGGCTGCTGCCTAAGGCAGAAAAACAAATACAGGACTGGGAGAAGGCTCAGCAGTTAAGACCCTTGACTTTGAAGCCTATGGACCCATGCAGGATGGTTGCTCCATGGGAAGGGAAGATATTAGCCTTATGCGAGATCTGGTAGCAGAAAGTCACTGGACTCTTTATTGGATGCTGGTGCTGTGTGAGACAGGTTACTGGGGGAAAAGTAGTAAAACCAAGGAATCAAAGTTCATATGTGGACGTGGTAGGGGGATCAGAATAAAATCTAGGCAAATCCTGGGGCACGAGGCTCTGTATACATGGCAGTAGTGGGTCGCAAGGAGCTATCAAGAATCCTTCTAGGTATTGTAACTGACCCAACCTGCTATCACCCAGGTCCCCCAATATAACAAAAGACTATGACTCTTATCACTGCATAACACCAACCTAGATTCCAGGGTCCTCCATAGTTCCCCAGGCATCATCATCACAATGCAGATTCCCCACCTCTGAAGTCTAATGGACGACTATCACAGGGTGAAGTTGAAAACCCCCTTCATAAAGATCCCCAGGTAGAGGGGCAGTTCTATTTCCAGGAGCTTCTGCACTGTGATTCTACTTCCAAATACTAGTGGGGAAAAATTTATACAACTGAATGTCTTTATGATACCAATTTTATTCTGACTCAGAAACTAGACAGAGCATTGTGTGTCTTCATCAGTTTTCACCAGCTAGTCTTATGCTTTAATGGCTAAGTAGCATTGCATTGTCTATATTTAAATTGTTATCACCAATTTCTTCATTCTGTCATAAATAGGTTGTTTCCAAATACTAATTTGGGGATGAATACGGCTAAGGGCAGAAGAGTTACTCTCTGCCAAGCACTAAATCTCCACAACACACTTTTCTCCAATTAAAAAACAACACACAATTTACACTTGACAACATTTATCTGTTTAAATCATGTGTGAGGAACTCGTCGGTCACCCTGAAATTTGACATTTTCTCATTCCATCCTGCTAGGCAAACAGTGTGGACTCATGTTTGGATAGTATTTACATTTATAGCAGGATTGTTTCAAAGAGAAGTTTATGGTCAGCAGGAAATTCAACTTATTGCACATGGGTGAACAAGTACAATCCGTATGTGATTTTACAAGTGCAGGAACAAAAGCCATGGTGAGTTGTATTATATAACACGTGATGAGGTACCAGGTCTGGACCCAAGTGCAATGCTTCTAATGTACCTGAAATTTATAACATTACATTGCAAATTCTATACTGTTCATACAAATGGTAAATTCCTTTCCTCTATCATACCCCAATTAATATTTTTGCACAAGAAAATTCTATATTTAATTTTATGAGAGTATTACAACACTTAAATTCTCATCTGTTATAGTTAGTTGTCTTCACATTTTTACATGCCTAATACAAGACTGTACACAATAAATAGGCAATGGATAAATTTGATACCGACATAATGAATCCCACTAGCCATATATCCCCTAATGGAATATATATGTAACAAAATATAAAGCTAGACAGTCATCTGGGGTACAATTCACCATAAGTATAAGACCAGCATTGGTGAGAATTCATTGTAGTTTGTTCTGCTGCATAAACTGGACCTCATTTTATTTATTTATTTATTCATATATTTATTTGAGAACACGAAGAGACATATAGAGAAGGTATTGGAGTGTCAGGGCCTCCAGCCCTGCAAAGAAAATCAAAGTGCATTCACAACTTTGTACATCTGGCTTATTTGGCTCCTGAGTAGACAAACCTGAGTCCTTAGGATGAAAATCAAGAACCTTAACCACTATGCAATCCCTCTACTGTGAAGATAAGAATTTTTTTCATTGCACTATTTTCTTTTTTCAAGGTAAAATCTCACTGTAGGCCAGACTGATCCGGAACTCACTCTGTAGTTCCAGAGTGCCATCTAACTCAAAGAGATCTTTCTCAACCTACCAAGTCCTAGAACTAAAGGTGTACACCACCACGCTGGGCTTAAACTGCACAGTGTAACTACAAGAAACGTCGATAAATGGTTAGTCTGTTGCATACATGAGCCAGTCTTAAACAGAAGTCACAACACATTAGCTATTAAGACTTCTAAAGGCATTTCTGAGTGAGGCTAATGCTTACCGTTGTTGGTAGGGCCCATAAAAGCTACTTTTCAATGAGAGCAATGACAACACTTATTAATAAGAGATGATGAAGTCTATATTTCTGAAAATTTAAAGTATACACTTCCAAGATAGTTTCTAATATGAATATTTTCCAATGACCTGAAGTCTGGCATTTGTTGATTAGAATTAATTTGCTGGTTAGAGCATGTGAAAAGTATTTTGAAACAAACACAATGTATACCCTGACTGGTGAGAGTGTACTAAGGCTGCTTCTCAATGAGAACAATTCATTTAGTGGACATACAGAGACTACTAAGTCTATTTCACAATGAGGTCAGTTCCTACACTTGCTTGTTAGAGTATATCAAGGCTATTTCTGAATGAGTGAAATTTTTATAATTACTGTCCAGTGTGTATGAAGGTCATTTTTCAATGATGGCCATTCCTGCCCTTGCTTGTCACCATACATTTAAATTCCTCCTTAATAAGGAATTCCTAAACTTGCTTGTAGTAACAAAGATGTTTCTCATTTAAGGCAATTCCTGTTCTTAGTTTTCAGAGACTATGAAGGCTGTTTTTCAGTGATGTTACATTATCTATTTTCAGATCAAAGTCTGCTAAGGCATACTTATAATTAGGGCCATTACTACACATCATGAGCAAAGTTTATAGAGACTATTTCTCAGTGTGGGCAATTCTTGCACTTGGTGGTCATTGTCTTGTTAAGCCATACCTTAAGGCCTTTTATTTTCTTCACTGGTAGATAAGTATATTAAGCCTACTTCCCAAGGTGTTCCATTCCAACAATTGATGGTCATAGTATATTAAAGGATATTTGCAAACAAGAGCAGTTTCTACCTTTGATTATACAAGTTTACAACGTCTTATCTCTCAATAAAGGCAAATGCTACCTTTTCTTTGCATGCTAATATGCAAATAAAAATTCAAAATACTTTATTATTTATTACCGAAGAGGAAGAGGGAAATAGAGAGAGAGAGAGAGAGAGAGAGAGAGAGAGAGAGAGGTGCCAGGTCTACTTTCTCCTGCAAAAGTCTTCTAAATGCATGGACCACCTTGTTTTTCTGTCTTTACATGTTTACGGGAGAATTAGGTTCAGACCATTAAGCTTTCACGGAAGTACCTCACCTTCAAACAGGAAAGCATTACTTTAGCCCATCTACTTCTTTGTTTTTTATTTTAATTAAAATTTATTTTTATTTATTTGACAGAGAAAGAGGGAGAGAGAGAGGGACAGAGACAGAGAGAGAGGGAGATTTAGAATGGGTGAACCATGGCGTCCAGCCACTCCAGATGAAATCCGGATGTGTGCTCCCCATTGTGCATCTTGCTAATGTGGGTCCTGGGAAATAAAACCTGCATCCTTTGGCTTCACAGGCCTTCAGCACTAAGCTATCCTCCCACCCTACTTGTTTATCTTTAAATACATATAAGAAGTATCTGTAATTGAATAAATAGTCTCAATGTAGATGTGGTGCAGTTATAACTCCCTCAATTCTGGCTCTACCAGTGTCTTAAAGAGGTCTCGTTTGACCGTGAACTCTTCCACACAAAATGGCCTGCTACTACTTACACAATGTCTGCTACTACTTACACTAGACCATCATAATAGGAGGAAAAAATGATGACATCAAAATAAAAGAGAGACTCATTGAGAAGGGGAGGGGATATGATGGAGTGTGGAATTTTTAAGAGGAAAGTGACAGGAAGAGGGATTCTTCATCATTTATTGTCTATAATTACAGAACATTTCAACAATAGGAAAAAGGGATCTCTATTACTCAAGGAAATAAATTCACTATCAGGACATGATTGTTTCTACTCTGGGCTATGTTCTTACCCTTACATGGGGAATGATCCGTCCTAAGTGGATTGCTTTCCTTGCAATCCAATGCAAGTACAGATTTAATAGCATCTTACTGTTGTGCTCCAATGTCCTTATATACAGATGTGATCAGGTAATCCAAGCAAAGGAGACAAAATGCCAGAATTTCATGCTGTTTATGTGCCTTACAGTTTCTATATACATATCATACTAGGCCTTAAGTGGCCCAAATGAGAGGTAAATCCTTTAAGCGAAGACAGAATCTATGTACCTATGATAGTAGGAGTTAAATCTCTAATAAGTTGGTTTCTCCAAATTTGTTATTAACAGTAAAGGACTATGCCTCTGTTGCAGTTAAATTTGCATTGCTGGTAGAAATTACACAACCAAGAACATCTTGTGGGGAGAAAAAAATGTTCATTTTGGTTTATAGCCTCAAGGAGTATGCTTTGTGATGGTAGGGGAAAAAACGACAGCATGAACAGAGGGTGTATTTCACTCCTTGACCAACATATGGTAGACAACAGGAACAGGAGATTGTGCCAAACACTGGCATGGGGACATTGGCTGTAACACCCATAAGCCTGCCCCCAACAATACACTGCTGCGAACCTAACATTTAGAACACCTAAGTTTATGAGGGACACCTAAATCAAACCACTATGGTCTCCATAACTGTTAGCATATTTTTATTTATAGGTGTTTATTTATTGACAACTTCTGTACCTTCAGACAATAAACCATGATATTTCCTTCTCCTTCCACACTTGTCCCTTCAAAATTCTGCTCTCAATCATATCTCCTCCCCTTCTCTGTAAGTTTCTCTTTTATTTTGATGTCATCATATTTTTCTCCTGTTATGGGGGTCTTGGGAACATTTTTTTTTTTTTTGGTTTTTCAAGTTAGGGTCTCACACTAGTCCAGGCTGACTTGGAATTCACCCTGTAGTCTCAGGGTGGCCTTGAACTAACAGCAACCCTCCTACCTCTGCCTGCCATGTGCTGGGATTAAAGGCATGCACCACCATGCCAGGCGAAGGGTCTTGGGAAGGTTTTGCTAGGCACTGCGAGGTCATGGATATTGAGGCCAATTTCTGTCTGGACAATTTCATTTTAAGGAGTGTACACTTTCTTGGACTCTTACATTCTTTCTCTCACCTCTTCTGCAAAGGATTCTGAGCCTTGGAGGGTGTGATAAGGTGTTTCAGTGCTGATGCTCCTCTGTCCCTTCTTCTCAGCACTCTCTTGCCTTTTTTGTTGTCCCAATGGTCATCACCATCTGGAAAGAGAAGATTCTCTAACCAGAAGTGGGAGTAGCATTAATACACGGATAGGGACATTAAGTGAAATGCTTTCGGGGAGGGAAGCTTGATGAGAATAATATGTATATTTATCTAGACAAGTGCAGGCTTTGTACACCTAAGGCTCATCGCCCTGCCATAGGTTTTCACTAGGTTCTCAGTACCAGGCATGTCTTCACTACCATAGAGTGGACCTTCAGTCCAATTAGATAACAGTTGGTTTCTCCCAGAGAAGACATGGCACTATTGCACTTGTTTAGTCATTTGGCCTGTCTGACCAAACTTGAGGCTTCCAGTGTCCATTGTTTTCACTACTGATGTATTCTGACTTCCTTATGGCTACATGCAATGCAGCTTTTTCAAGCTTTCAGTTGGCTGGTCTATAGGGAGAAGGTTTTCTGCTCAGCACCAGCTTGACTTCTCAGTGAATGTGCCACTCAGGAATGTGAAGTCTTCAGCAATAGGCTCTTACCATCTCTTTCTCAAGGGAAACCAAGGGCCTTGGCGGTAGCCTGTAATGTTCTGGATGGAACAGGGACCTCCCTGACCAACAACTCACTGGAAGCTATCCCATCCCTGGCACTGAAAATTTCCTAGAAACAACCTATGGCTTCTAGATGTGCCATTATTCAAAAACAGTAGGTTTTCATATGTCTTTTTCAAAACATCTTGATTTTTGATATACCCTACCCTCTTCCCTTCTCTGTCAAATAAATAATTTTCAAGATTTATTGATTGATTGATTCATTTCTTTTGGCAAATAGCAAGAGGCAGACAGGCAGACAGAGAGTGAGGACTGGCACTCCAGGGCTTGTGCCACAGCAAATGAACTCCAGATGTATGCCAACTTGTGCATCTGGATTCATGTGGGCACTGGGAGGATGAGTCCAGGATGGAAGACTTTGCAACCATGTGCCTTTAACTGCTGAGCAGCTTGCTGCATAGTTTCTATGTGACATCTGGGCAATGCTTCACTTCTGAGTCCTGATTCCCCTGCCCTCAGATCTTTGCCTTGATGTTTCATTCCTGAAAGTACCGGTGCAATCACAATTCTTATCACAAGGGGGCGCGCCTCAACCAGGAATGCTCACCTTCAAAGGTTTCCTTAGTATGGGGTGGAATTCTAAGATGCTTTCTGAACAACTCGAATATCCATATATCCGTATATCACAGTGGCTTTTAAACAACTTTGTATACCTAGAGGGGCAGCTTCAGAGGCAGCAGCAGCGGTTCCAGCAGTGGCATCTACAGCAGCAGCAGCAGCGGCGAAGGATCCAGCAGCAGCAGCTTCAGCAGCAACAGTAGCTTTCCAGCACCAGGGGTGCCGATCTGCAGGGCTACAGTTGCCAGGCTCAGTTTGCCCCACAGGAAAAGTCAGTGCCCAGCTCCAGAAGTCAGAACAGTGGTCCAACGACCCAGCCAGCTACTTGACTGAGACCAAAATCTTCCAAAAAGTAACTGGGATTGCAACAGGGAAGGGTCTCACTTGTTCACAAGCGGACTTTTGGATCCCTCAACAGACCAGAAATCTTAACCTCTTTGTTGATAGAGTATCTGGTTGTTACAATACCTACTGATACATACTCGGTGCTGTTTTTGATTGAATGTGTACAGTGTTTAGTTAAATTTTAGGATCTACCTATATTTTATTCCACTCAGCCTGCTTGAATACTCCCATAGCAGGGAAACTCAACCCCTAGGAACACCTCTGTAGATACACTGAGAGTGTTTAGAGCCACACCACACAACTTAAGCTCTTACCCTGAAGATATAAAACATCAGATCAATTGATATAGCTAATACTTAGAGAGCTAGAAAATACAAGCACTAACTTAATCCAAGATGCAAAAATATATACATTATAACACAAGAAACACTATAAAGCAAGACGATATATATCCACCTAAAAGTATTAATGCATCAGAAATGACCTCCAGTGAGAACAAGTTAGAGGAAATGCCTGAGAAAGATTTCAAAAGAATGATTGTAAATATGTTCAAAGAAGTCAAAGAACAAATCAAAGGAGTCAAAGAGGAACTCAGAGAGGAAATCAAAGGAATCAAAGAAGATGCAGGACATCAATTTAATGAAATAAAGAAGGCAATACAAGACATAAATAAGGAAATAGCAATAATAAAGAAAAACCAGACAGAATTACTAGCAATGAAGAACACAGTTAATGCAATAAAAACTGTAGAGAATCTCACCAGTAGAATGGATGAAGGAGAGGACAGAATATCTAATCTAGAAGACCAGGTGGCAGATCTAATACAGTCCAACAAAGAGAAAGACAAACTTATAGAAAACTATGAGTGGCAAATTCAAGATATTCGGGACACTATGAAAAGATCAAATATAAGAATTCAGGGCATAGTAGAAGGAGAAGAATTCCACTCCAAAGGCATAGTAGGTGTTTTCAACAAAATCATAAAAGAAAATTTCCCCCAAATTGGGAAAGAGGTGCAAATGCAGATACCGGAAGCCTTTAGCACCCCAGCCAGACAAAAAAGGAAAGAACCTCTCCTAGTCATATTATAATCAAACTACCAAACACACAAACCAAACTAAAAATATTGAATGCAATTAGAGAGAAAAATCAAGTTACCTACAAAAGCAAGCCCATCAGGATTACAGCAGATTATTCAACACAAACTTTAAAAGGCAGAAGGGCTTGGAGCAATGGATTCCAAGTTCTGAAAGATAACAACTGTCAACCAAGGTTACTTTATCCTGCAAAGTTATCCATTCAAATAGATGGAGAATAAGGACATTCCATGACCAAAGCAGGTTAAAGGAGTATTTGAAGACAAAACCAGCTGTACAGAAAATACTTGATAGAATCCTCCATGCTGAACAAAAGGAAAAGCACACATATAAGGAACCTAGAAAAAACAAGGAATACTCAAATACTAGTTAGCCCAAAGAGCAAAGGTAGAACCAGAACCACAAAAAAAAGGCAAACATAAATACACACCTTTCAATAATATCTCTTAATAGCAACAGCTTTAATGCCCCAAACAAAAGACATAGGTTTGCAGACTGGGTTAGAAAGCAGGATCCTACAATTTGTTGTCTCCAAGAAACTCACCTTTCTACAAAGGATGGACATTATCTTAGGGTGAAAGGTTGGAAAATGGTGTTTCAAGGAAATGGGATTATAAAACAAGCAGGGGTTGCTATCCTAATATCTGACAAGGTAGACTTTAGTCCGACGTTAGTCAAGAAAGATAAGGAAGGTCACTTTATATTGATTAAGGGCACACTCCAACAGGAGGACATTACATTCCTAAACATATATGCTCCTAACATGGGGGCTCCCAAATTCGTCAAACAAACACTATTAGAACTAAGGTTACCAATAACACCAAACACAGTGGTTGTGGGTGACGTCAACACCCCACTCTCATCAATTGACAGGTCATCCCAGGAAAAATAAACATAGAGGCATCTGGACTAAATGAGGTCATAGAAAGAATGGACCTAACAGATATATACAGGACATTTCATCGAAAGGCTGCAGAATATACATTCTTTTCAGCAGCACATGGAACATTCTCTAAAATAGACCATATATTAGGACACAAAGCAAATCTTAACAAATTCAGGAAAATTGAAATAATTCCTTGCATTCTATCTGACCACAATGGAATTAAACTACAAATCCTAGCAAGAAAGGCTATACAGCATACACAAAATCATGGAGACTAAAAAATACCCTACTAAATGATGAATGGGCCAATGAAGAAATCAAGAAGGAAATCAAAAAATTTATATAGTCAAATGATAATGAGAACACAACGTACCAAAATCTCTGGGATATAATGAAGGCAGTCCTAAGAGGTAAATTTTTAGCTTTAAGTGCCTATATTAAGAAATTAGAAAGGTCGCACGTAAACGACCTAATGCTTTGCCTTAAAGCCTTGGAAAAAGAAGAACAAGGCAAACCAAAAATCAATAGATGGGCAGAAATAATAAAGATTAGGACAGAAATTAATGAAATAGAAACAAAAACAATTCAAAATATTAATGAAACAAAGAGTTGATTCTTTGAAAGGATAAACAACATTGATAAACCCTTAGCAATTCTGACCAAAAGAAAGAGAGAAGAGACACAAATTAATAAAATTAGAGATGAAAAAGATAACATCACAACAGATTTCATAGAAATTCAAAAAAACATAGGGACATACTATAGAAGCATATACTCCACAAAGTATGAAAATCTGAAAGAAATGGATGATTTCCTTGATTTATATGACCTACCTAAATATAATCAAGGTGAGATGAATCAATTAAATAGACCTATAACAAGCATGGAGATCCTAACAGTTATCAATAATCTCCCAAATAAAAATGAGTTGTAATTGCATGAGTATAATGGTTAATAAGCTAGAGTGACACCTGGGTAGAGGAAAAATGGAGATCGATTAGAAGAGGCGACAGAATTGTGGGGTAAGCTGAGGAGCAAAATAGGTGAGATAGGCTAAAGGAAGGAGAGGAGGGTGGAGATACACAAAACTAAAGATGGCATGAATCAGTACTATAGAAAACTACTTCTTTGTTAAACACTTAAAAGACATAAATCTGAGAGAGAGAGAGAGAGGGACAGGTGAAGGGGGGCTGAGGGCAGTACTCAGCAGGGGTGGAGAAAGTTTTAACCTACAACCATAGGCCATAGCTAGTAAGTCCCAGTACCAAAACTGGGTTAGCCCATACAGTGAGCTTTTGATCAGGAGGGCCCATGAGTCCTCAAAAACACTGCAATCCACTCCAGAGCACTTGATTAGTCTCCAGAACCAAATGGTAAGTCCCTATTGCTGAAGACACTATGGACTGCAGTCCCAAAACATTGAGAGGTCAAGTTGGACAAGGTGTACTCTGAGGGTGACTGATGTATTCATGACCCTGCAGTGAACACTGATACTCTACTGGGAAGGGACCTAAGAGGAATGGGTATGTGTGAAGAGGGGCAGGGTACAAGAGTATAGCTCACTGGGAATATGACCAATATGCAGTATGCTAATATACTGAAGTTCTCAATTTAAAAGGAAAAAGAATAAATGGTCCACCAAATTTTCTGTTATTCTTCCTGGGTTACATGACTACTTTCACCTTCTCAAAGCTCTGCAAGTAGGACCCAGTTATCTGGAAAAGCTTAACCAAGCTGGTATAGTTCCCAGCAGCATGCATTTTCTTCCTTCCTCACTGTGGACAGCTGATCCAAGCTCCCATCATCAGGGCTTTCCCACTGTGGTGGACTGTGGGATGAAATTACTCCCTTAAACGAGTTGTCAGGTATGTGGTCCCAACAATGAAATGGTAAATGATGTGCTTATCTTCACTCAAACTCCATCATGTTTCATTCTTCTACACATCAGCTGACCTGTAGTCTTACTGTGGCCTGGAACTCAATGCAATCCTCCTACATGTGCCTCCCAAGTTCTAGTATTGGGAGCCACAATGCACGCCTGGTTTTCTCCACATTTCATGATTACACATTATTTACAGCTCCTTTGATTTCAATGATTGGCTGTAGATTTGTAGAGTTCAAAAACAGACATTGTATTTTGACTTTCCACTGCAGAAGCCACAGCACACCATTGATATAATTCTCTGCATTATTTGAAACTCTCACCTGCACCAAGTCCCCTGTACCACATGATGTCTTTGTTAAAGGGTAGCTATAATTCCTTTGGCTTGCATGTATGTATGTGTGTGCATGCCCGTGTAAGAAAGGATTATACATTCCAAGGTTATAGTCAAGCTGGAGAGATGACTCAGTGATTAAGGTGCTTGCCTGCAAAGCATAAAGACTTGAGTTCAATTCCCATGTACCTACATAAAGTCTTATACAAAAGGGGGCATCTGGAATTTGTCTGCAGCATCTGGAGACCTGGGGCACACAGTCTCTGTCTCTCTTTTCTATCTTTCTCTTACTGCAAATAAATAAATAAAAATGTGCAAAGGTTGTCTTCCATACTTGCTTGAGCTGATAGCTTTCAATATGTGGCAATATCATGGTGGAGGCTGTGTGGTGAGCACAGGTTCTCACCTCATGTTGACCAGAAAGGAAAGGGAGAGAGAGAAACATGGTTCTCATCAAGGGCTTGTCCACAGTGAGATACTTCTTCCTACTTGTCTCCATACGTTTAAGGTTCTGTTTAAGGATGATATTTCCTATACTGCCTTAGGCCTTTATCAAAGTCAGAAGTCACTGAAAGATTTCTTCACATTATGACTAATTTATGTGATATTCAATTCAAACAAATGCAGGGGAATTATTTCTTACTTTGACCCCTACTATGGCATAAACATTCTTTTCCCCACTTTTTTTCTGTATCTAAAACATATCATATATTTGAATAGTACCATGTTCACATAGTTATAAAAAGGTTGAAACCACTCCTGGCATAAATATATTGTTAGGGGCTAAGTGGGGACATAACTTCAATTTAGAATTAAAATATCACAAGTCAATTCCTCAGTAAATGGTAGTGATAAAATCTCCTTTTAATTGAGCCTTTTTTTTGGCATAGGCTACCTCTTGCTCTGATTATTGTGAATCCAAGAAAAGGAGGGAGAGCAAACTTCATTAGTTTGGGTGAATTGCCATAAGTATTTATTTGAGCCATTTCAGTTGTCTGTCTCCATGAAAACCCTAAGAACAGCATCCAAGAACTAACAGAAATGATGTAATGTGCTCACATGGCACTCTTCCCCCCCCCCCAGAAAGTGCAATGGCAGTTCTTTCAAAGTGCTTGAACATGACAGAGGGCCACTACCTGTGTCTGTGGTTGTCATGCCTGAGGTACGCCTTCTACCTTTGAGTTCTACATGAGTCCAAGTTATCAGATGTCAAGTGAAGGCATGTAGAACTCAATAAGCCAAAAGCACACTAAGAAACCTTTGGGGAGAACCAGCTGGTCATGCATCCCCTATCTCATAGAGGTGCACACATATCAGGCTGTGCACTAGTATGCTAGAGCTCATGCATAAAACTACCACAGCCTGGATGATGAACATAGCAGAAATTTTCTTTCCTATAGCATTCAGTTCTGGGAGTCCCAGAGACTTCCTCTGAGGGCACTATCCATAGTTGGAGATGGGCCACCCATGTTTCTATGGTGTTCTCACTCTGTACTTAACTGCTCCCCAAGTTCCTGTTCTCCAAAAAAATACCAGTAATGTTAGATTCCTTGCATACCCTAATAACTGCATTTTTTACTCACCTATCTTTTTAAAAAACTCCATAACTAGTCACATCTTAAAGTATTAGGAATTAGGTTTTCAATGTAATAATTTAACAGAAGACAAAATTTGTCCTGTAAGTCTGTGTGTGTGTGTGTGTGTGTGTGTTCAAAGAAATGATACCACTTAGCATTCATTGGTGTGTACAACTTTCCCATTCGAAATAATGAAATTCGTAACACATCCACCTATAGTATAATCTGAGTAGAGAATATATTTTAAATGTTTTTGCACATATTACACTAAAGGAAACACTGAGTGATTTATTCGTATGCTTTAATTTAATGTAGATTTGCATTGGGTTTTACGAAAACTCATGAAACTTCTAAAATAAACTTTCTGAAGTACCCATACTTCAGAAGCATGAAACTTTGTCTTAAATACATTATGTTAAGCAAATAAAAATTCAGGTGAACACTGCTGTTCATGGTGTACTTTATGTAAAAGTTTCCATTAGCCTCTTGCCACTAATATTGTTCACATACCAGTTTACACTCTTATCTGTGCTTGAACATCAGTTCACTTCTATAACACATGGGATGGGAGGAAGAATCAAAGAAAGGGATAGAGTATGTAAGGGAAGGCCACAATGGAGGCATAGGAGGAAGAGTGAGGAGGAAAGAAGACATGGAAGAGGAGAGAGGAAGAGGGAAGAATGGAAAGAAGGAAGCAAGGAAGGAACGAAGGAGTTTTTGCAATTCCTGCCCCTGCTGAGGCAAACATCTGACCAGAAGCAGCTTATGCTGGGAAAGTGTTTATGAAGACTTACAGAATCTGTGGAACCTTGTGTGCTGGAAGAAACTGGTCCACTTCAGCATACATCCACAACAGAGAGAAAAACCAACATAGCAAACATGATCAGCGATAGCCAAATAAATCTGCTTCTCTTTTTCAGATAGATGCAGATCCTAAGAAGAGAGCTGCCCCAACATACCTCAAAAGGGGCCCGCCTGAAACTAAGGAAAATTGGCGAAACAAGCAAGGGTGATGTTTTCCTGTGAACCGGATACCAGCACAAAGGGGAAGGAGACCAACACAGAGAAAAATCAACTCCTACCAAATCAGAGAGACAGAGCCTCAGAGGCCCCCAACACCTCAGCACTGAAGCAGACCAAAAATGAACCCAACATGGCTCAGGGAAATCTTGCGGAAGACGGGGCAGAAAGAATGTCAGAGTCACATGTTGGGTTATGATTTGCAGACATTTAGCATACCAATAACTGGGGGCTAACTCCACAATGCACGACCCATTTACATCAACAAGGAGGGTCAAATGGGAGGGGGTAGATCACAGATGAGCCTAAATAATGGTACCAAACTGCCTGTATTTGCTGAAAAGAAAACTAATAAATTAAATTTTTTAAAAAAAGGAGAATATACTTTGGGACTGGAGAGATGGCTTAGCAGTTAAGGTGCTTGTCTGCAAAGCCTAAGGACCCAGGTTCAATTCTCATGATCCCATGTAAGACAGATGCACATGTGGTCTATGCACCTGGAGTTCATTTGCAGTGGCTAGAGGCCCTGTTGTGCCCATTCTCTGTCCCTCTCTCTCTACTAAATAAATAAAAATAAAAAATAAAATAAATAAAATACAAATGCACTTTTCATAGAAAAAACATTTAGAGCCTTTCCAGTTACACTGGTAACAGTTAGCAGAAACTGCCATACAATTCATGGATCCATTCTTGTTAAACAGAGAGCTGAGGCTATTGTAATGTTTGGAATGTGTGACAACCCCTAATGCCTGACAACATGCAGCACATTCCTGGTGACAGTTCTTTGGGAATTTGTTCAGGATGTGAGATGAGGTGCTTAGGTGATGGGCACAGTCACACATGATTGGGGTACCCACCTCTGTCTTCATAACTGCCAGTGAAAAGGTACCATACTTTTGGGTAGGTAAGGTTTGTGTCCTTAAAGAGCCAATAGCCAGTGGGTTTGTTATCAGGAACAATTGCTGGTTCCTGAATTCTGAATAATTTATCTGAAAGAAAAAGACAAGTTAACTGTCTCAACTTGTAAGTTGCTTCTGTCAGTAACATGCTCGGAGATATAGCACCTTCAATACCATGATGGTGCACTTGAATGCACTGTAGAGTTACATTCATGTCCCTATCCTAGAACATCAGATACTCACAGAAAAAAAGAATGATATACATGTTTGAATTTTGTTGCCTCAGTCCTGTACTTCTGACATTCCCCATTCTTTCTGTATGAAAATTAGTAAAATCCAACATGAAATTTTCATTAGATCATACATTTTTGGTAATGCTAAAAGGAAAACACATTTCCATTACCATCCATCTTATCTAGCTTCATTATTCACACATGTTTCTATTTTATAGAGCTCACTGAGCAGATGCGTTGACACAGTGGAACCTTGAGTGTAGTATATTCCCAGAATTCAGTAACATCCCTCCCTTGTGTGTTTGATGTTGATGGTCAGACATGCTGAGTGGTCCCTGGAAGGCATGTGGCTGAGATAGACATCTGTACCCAATGACAGCCTGGACTTCCCACCTCATAAATGAGACCTTCAAAAACTCTTTTTATACCTGTGTATACAGATGCAGGTACATTTTGGAAGGACAACACACCTCAAATGAGAATACTGGACCTCGATTTCTTTAGTATACTCACTGCTATAATTTCATTGGTTTACTAGCCTCATGTTTTTCTCAATATGATCCTTCTTTTTCCACATGGGTTTGCATTATACTGTTTCAATGGGAACAGAAATTGAAATTCAGGGAAACTCTTAAAATATGCACAGAAAGAGGACTGACATTGATAACCCTACATATTTTCGTATTTGCACATTGTATAATAAAATTAAAAATTGTTTTCTCTGATGTTCTATTAGTTTTCTCTGAGTTCCCAAGAGCTCATAGGAATGAGTGATATAATTTTTCATTTTTATTGTCCAGAACAATCTCATTTTTTCATATATTGCCATACTGTGCATCAAAACGTTTAAAAATATTTTATTGAGAATGTTTTTCTTTTACAGGGAGTGAAACAAAGAGAGAGAAAGAGAATTGGTACACCAGTGCCTCAACCACTGCCATCCATGAGTGGGCATGTGCGACCTTGCTCTTGGCTAACATTTGTGCATCTGGTTTATATGGGATCTGGAGAGTTGAACATGGGTCTGTAGGCTTCAAAAGTAAGTGCCTTAAATGCTCAACCATCTCTCCAGTCCCCAAAATATTTTTATTGAGAATACTTTGTGATCACTGTTGATTTGTATTTAAATTCTGTCTTCATAAATCTCCTGTTCAACATCAAACTGGAGTAAAAGTAAGTAGATATCTTAATACCTAATAGGAATAAAAACTTTGTTTACAAAAATATTGTCTTCTGGCTGGAGAGATGCCTTAGCAGCTAAGGCACTTGCCTGCAAAGTATAAGAATGCTTGTTCACATCTCCAGGACCCATGAATAGCTAGACACAAAATTGATGCAAAGTGTGAATTGTGACACTTACACCCGGGAGAGAAAACATCTAGAGTTCGTTCAAGAGGCTGAACGACCATAGATTGCCCATTCTCCCTCTATCTCTGAATTCTCACTCCCTCACTCTTTTCAAAACTAAATTGTTTCTGATCTCACTTTGTTTTCCTTTTTGTTATCATTGTATATGTCAGTGTGTGAAGTTTAAGTACAAGAAAGTAGATGTATTTGATTCACTGTCAATTTGACACTATTTGAAAGGTCAAATTTCAAACTTTTGTTTCTTCAACTTAAGAAAAGTCTTGCTTACCTCCGATAAAAAGTGGTGAACATCCTCTCATAAGCATCATAAAATATGACATCATGTACATATATCCTTAGCATCCCATTCTCTTCTATGGTCTTTTCCTTTCTAGCTGCCAGGTAAAGTGTGTGGTATTTCCCTGAAAACTAACAGCACATATCAATTTAGAACAGTCAAGATTCTGGGTATTCCCCACATGTCTGTTTTCATCGTGAAATCTGCTTTTCCTGACGATAGAGAATGAGGTGCTTGTGAGAAACAAAAATTAAAACGTATATACATTTTGTTCATAGGGATAAAACTGAGTTTGGACCCAGAGCTTAAATATAGATACACAGCTGGACTGATATCAAAATTTTGTCATGTACAATAGAAACTCAGTAATGTATTCAGTTTTGTTTTGTATCAAAATCTATTAGATATTTCATTACTGTGTCCCTAACACATTTTAGGAGATCCTTAACATTGTTAGACATAGATATAAAACTTGAGAACAGCCAATTTCAGATGTGAGATTGAGGCGACTCTGGGACCATATAGATAATTCCTGGGCTAAAATGAGGTCCTCCTTGAAAACAAAACAAAATAAAAACCCAAAGATGTGAAGGTATGCACATGCATAATCATCTTTGTGGCTGTATAGAAGAGAGACACACAAAGAAACATGACGACATCCACTCTGAAAATTCATGTGACACATGGTACCTTCAAGGGCACGTTCTCAGCATCAACCATGGTGCAGAGCTGCAGCCAGCAGCAGAATCTTCATCTTCCTGCTTCTCATCTTGCCTCCTCTGCAGTAGTTCAGGGTAGCTCTCTTTCTGCAGAGAATCTGGGAGAAAGACACAGTTGAATCCCATCTCTGAGATGTGGAAGGATCACATTGGTCATGGTGAGTGTTTGATTTTCTCTGGCTGAGAGATACTGTTAGGTATGTTTCAGTTGCATTTATTTCCCTAATTGAATTAGTAATAAATCAAGAACAAAATGAGCTGAACCCCTACCTTGATCGGCACGGTAAGTCCACATAAAATGTCAATGACAGCAACAATTCCTCACTCTTTTGTCCTGAGTTACATAATGGAGAATGTATTACAAGCTGCTCGCTTCAATTACTGAATACTTGTAAATATTTTATATTGATTTTTTTTTTCTGAGAGAAACAGAGAACATTTAGCAGATAGAAAGACAGGGCACACCAGGGCCTCCAACCACTGCAAACGAACTCCAGAAGCATGTGCCACACTGCATCTCACTTACATGGGTGTTGGAGAACTGAAATGGGTACATAGGCTTCACAGGCAGGGGCCCTAAGTGCTAAGCCATCTCTCCAGCCCTGCTTCCTCCAATTACTACATAACTTCTTTAACTGAGAGTTCCAAAACTCAGTTTGAACATTCATGCCCTTGCTCAAAGAGTGATCTGATATCCTTTCCACAGATCAACAACATGGACATGCACCACAAAAGACGTCAAACTCTGCCACCTTAATGATCTGCACTAAAGGGAGCAGGTGACTGCAAAGGGTGCCTGCAGGGACACCAATGTCTATGTCAGTACATCGACGTAGGAGCAGAGGCCCAGTGTCCTGTTGTCCTCTTCACAGTGTCCATCATACTGGGACTACAGGCTTGAGTCGGATGATGGTGGTTACAAGTGTCCTGGAGGGATGGCAAAAAGACCTAGTATGGGACATGCAGGCACACTGGCGCCTAATGGATGTATCAAGCTCTATGCTGGAGCTGTGTTTGGAAGAAAAGTACTGATTTTATGGAGTGGTTACAGATATGGAGGGGCTTTAGGGGTTATGGGGGGGTCTGTGGTTCTGCGAGGAATAATATTGGATGCTGGAGAAGGAAATTATTAATTCCAAGGTAAATAGACCCATAATGAATTATGTGCTCTTCTAGCTCTGGGATTTTTAGGGATGCTGGGGATGTCCTAAACTCAATTTCAAAGATCCTGGCGATACCTGAAGCTGAAGAAGATACTGCTACTACCAGTGTTTGTGTTGGGCAACATACTGAGTGGAATGGGATATAGGGTCATATTGAAGATCCTATAGGGTAAGGACACTGATCCCAACCTGGTGTCACTCCAGCTGAAAAAGACAACCATTACTGTGGCCCAGGACAAGAACCTCCTTATAACACACCACTACAACCACAGAAATACATACTCCTCTAGAATGACAGACTGCAACACCAGCCACTATGTTCTCATCCAATACCAACCTCTGACCCCTGACCCAAAGGACCAACACAGAGCCACGTTTCACTCTGTTCTACACCCCATTTATGGTGTTTTACAAAAGTTTGTGGAGCTAGTTTGAATTTGAAACGAATACTGTTAGGCCAGGGAAACAGTAATTGTTTTTCCCCCACATCTTCCTGAGTTTGAGCCATATCCCACTGCTGGCTTCAGACAATTGATGTAAAAGGAAATATTTATGTTAGTGACATAAATCAGACCCAGAATCTCACCACAGAGATTTCCATTTTCATCCTTTGTAGAAGATGAAACAGGAAATTCTCTCCCCCCCCCCTCTTTTTTTGTTGTTATTCAGAGCAACTTTGAAGTGGATATGTTCCAGGGTATAAGTATTTCTTTACCTAACACCTGATTCTTTAGTCCATTTTTCTGTCATATCCAAAATCATAATATAGAGTCCCAAAAATTCTGTTTGTGTGATTTGGAATGAGCTCATTCTTCCTGTCCAAGGTTTACACAAGTTTTCTCTGACCTGTGAGTCAGACACTGCTGAGCTGTTTGGCATGGCTGCATTCCACTAATGAGATGATGTTAAGTGAGGCATGAGATAAGTTGGAAACTTGACTTTGTTCACATGAGTAAGCACAATCCAGGTTCAATGGAAAAAAAAAAATAGCCATCCTTCCCCTGGCTCCCACTGTGTAGTACCAGATGGTGAAGCACAAGGCATGTGTCCAAGTGGATATTTTACTCCATTCATTGATTCTTTCTAATGTTGCTCTGCAATTTTAAGGCTGTTCTTCCTATGCCAGCCAAGCATAATTTCATTATTAACAGCAGAAAGTTCAATTATCTATGTCCATTACAAATGAGCTGATATTTGTATTTGACAAACATCAAAGTAAGAACAGGACCAAATACATTACTATAATTATAGATATTTCACTAGGCAGGAACTTTGTTGACAAGTCACCATGTGTATAGAGTGAGTCAGGATGAGTGTTCAGTGTAATCTTTGCCCCATGTGTAATTTGGTCTGGTGTGTTGTTGCTTGTGCTAACTCACCAATTAACAACTCCAGTCAATTTTGTCTGGAATAGCTTTATGCAAAGATTTTCCAAGTCATTCTCACAATCCTGACTATACCAAGGATAACTGTCCATGTGTAGGACAGTACTGGGACAAATGTAGAAAATAAGAGAAAAATCTTTGAATTGCTGGCACACAATGTTGTCTCAGATAAGGAGAGATTGTAGTTTAGTGACCTCACAGGGTCAACTCAAACTTGAGGACCACACATTTCTCGTTAAGGCATGTTTCCAGCCAAAAATAGAGGAAAAAAGATTAAGTAAAAATAATTTTGTTAAGGGATTTAAAGAAAGCACACTTGTGAAGTTTTATAAATGCTAATGAACAAAAGAGTTTTCTATTTTAAGACAGGGAGTATGGAACTTATCCTGTCTTAGGAAAGAAGAGAGGCATCAGAATTGATTTTGCATACTGGGTGGCAGGGATTTCAGCTGATGTGCCAACTTAGAACTTAGAAGAAAATAGCAGTGAATAGATGCAGACAGCATATATAAAATGATGAACTGTATCTACTTCTAGGAATTAATACTGTGCCACAAGGGCAGGTGCAGAGAGGATTAAATATTTAACTTTGAATCTCATCATGCAGGTTTTATTATTAGTTAATGAAGTAGATTCATGATGAGTGACAATTTCCATCTAGAAACATAAAGGAAATAATTAAGACCGTATGTGTGTGTGTGTGTGTGTGTGTGTGTGTGTGTGTGTGTGTGTGTTTGTGTGTGTGTGTGTTTGTGAGTGTGTTTGTGTGTTTGTGTGTGTGTGTGTGTGTTATTAATAGGCATGCCAGGGCCTCCAGCCAATGCAAGCACTCCAGATGCATGTGTCACATGTGCATCTGGCTTATATAGGTCCTGGAAAGTTGAGCCTCACACTGGGTCCTTAGGCTTCACAAGCAAGCACTTAGCCACTAAGCCATCTCTCTAGACCAAAGTAAACTTTTTAAGGTGGAAAGTTTGTACACTTGCTCAATAGAGTCTATCTACTAAGTATATTTCTCAATGATGATGATTCCTACATATTTTTTTAATGCTGTACTATGTCAATTTCAGGGTGCCTGGCAAAACATATTAAAAGCCTTATTATTTATATATTTATGTGCAGACAGACAGACAAAGAAAGAGTGGGAAGAACAAAACCCTCCTGATGCAATATACAAACTACAAATATGCTTAGCACTCTGCATCTTTCTGGCTTTACTGGGACACAATGGAGTCCAAAGTGAGCCTTTAGGCTTTGGAACAAAGTGTCTTATTCCCTGAGAGTCATCTCTCCAGTAATTAAGATTTTTTTTGATATATATGTTATTCATTTATTATAAAAGGATAGTAGTAGGGAGAATGACACACACAGTTTTAAATATGTAGATAGATAGATATATACTAGATACAGATAAAGAAATACAGAGAAAGAGAGAGAGAGAATGACTGTTCCATGGCCTCTAGTCACTGCAATCAAAATAATCAAGATTCATGTACAATCCTGTGCATGTGGCTTACATGGGTACTGAAGATTTGAACCTTTGTATTGGGATTCACAGAAAAGCACCTTAACTGCTGAACCATCTTTCTATCCATATCAAGGCTTTTCTTCATGATGTAATTCTGACACGAAGTTCAGATTACAGCAAGCCAGACAGGCTTCTCTTCAGATGGCGATGTTTTAGTGCTCTACATTCCACTATCCTGCCACTTCATCTCAGCACTATGTTGCCTTTGGGATCATCCCAGTGGTCAACACCATCTGAAAACAGAAACTTCTCTAACCAGAAGTAAGAGTAGCATTGATACATCAGTATGAACAATAAATGTAGTGCTTTCAGGGCAATTTGGTGAGAGTAATATATGTACTTACCCAGATAAGAGCAGGCTTTATACTCCTAAGGTCCATGATCTCCCCTTTTGATTAGGTTTTCAGTAACAGAGGCATATACTCTCTCCCATAGAGTGGGCCTTCAGTCCAATTAGAGAGCAGTTGGTTTCTCAAAGCAGACATGCCACTATTGCACTCATTCAGTCATTTGGTCTGTATGGCCAAACTTGAGGTTTCCAATATCCACAGTTTTCACTTCTCATGACTTCTATCTCCCATTAGACTGCATACAGTGCAGCTTTTTCCAGCTTTCACTTGGCTTTGCTACAATGGAGAAGGTTTTCTAGTCAACAACCAGTTGATTTCTCCATGTTTTGAATTGTAATGCCCTTCTGCTGGAGTGTTCCTTTAATCAGTATAACATGACCTTCTTTATCATTTACTCAGTAACGTTAGTTTGAAGTCTATGCTGTCAAATATTAGGATATCACCTCCTGCTTGTTTCCTAGGCCCGTGTGCTTGAAATATCATTATCTACCTTTTCATCATAAGGCAGCATGTATCTTTTATTGAGAGATAAATTTCCTGGAGGCAACAAAAGGCCAGATCCTGCTATTCAATCCAGTTTGCAAGCCTGTGTCTTTTGGATGGTGCATTGAGGCCATTGATATTAATAGTTATTATTAAAAATTATGCATTTATTTCTACCATTCTTCTTTTTGTTTGTAGTGTTTCCTGTTTTCCCTTTACTCATTTGTTTTAACTGTTATTTGAGTGTGGTTTATTTTTTCCTATTTCGTCCTGTGTGTGTTTTGCTTTCTCTTTGGCATTAAGAATTCATTCAAGTATTTTCCACAGAGCTGGTTTAGTTGTCATAAGATCCTTTAGCCTGTTTTTGTTGTGGAATGGCCTTAATTCCCCATCAATTGGGAAAAATATCTTTGCAGGAGAAAGGTATTTTGGTTGACAGTCATTATCTTTCAGAACTTGGAAGATATCATTTCAAGCCCTTCTGGCTTTTCAAGTTGTGTTGATTAATCTGCACTTATTCTGATGGGCTTGTCTTTGTAGGCGACTTGCTTCTCTCTTAGTGTTTTCAATATATTTTTATTGGCTTCTGGGTTTAATAGCCTAATTATAACATGGAATGGAGAGGTTTGTTCCAGATTTTGCCTGTTTGGTGTTCTAAAATCTTCTCATATCTGTGTTGGCATTTCTTTCCCAATTTGAGGAAAATTTAAGTCTATGCTTTTGTTGAAAACACCTACTAAGCCTCTGGATTGGAATTCTTCTCCTTCTGTTCTACAATGAATTCTTATGTTTGATCTTTTCATAGTGTCCCAGATATCTTGAAATTTCCATTTATTCTTTGCTATTAGTTTGTATTTCTCTTTGTTGGACTGTATTT
This sequence comes from Jaculus jaculus, assembly GCF_020740685.1. Taxonomy (NCBI): domain Eukaryota; kingdom Metazoa; phylum Chordata; class Mammalia; order Rodentia; family Dipodidae; genus Jaculus; species Jaculus jaculus. Next base: position 469,464 of record NW_025423388.1, read on the forward strand.
GATCTGCCACCTGGTCTTCTATTTTAGATATTCTGTTCTCTCCTTCATCCATTCTAACAGAGAGACTTTCCACTGAAATGTTTATCTGATTGACTGTATTCTTCAGAGTCAGGATTTCAGCCTGGTTTTTCTTCAGTATTTCTACTACCTTATTCATGTCTCATAATAACCTCTTTATTTAATTAAACTAATTTCCTGTGTTCTCTTTCAGAAGTTTGTTTTCTTTAATTCTTTTGTTTTCTACTTTGCTTCCCTTCATTTCTTCTCTGATTTCTTTGAGCATACATACCATCATCTTCTTGAAATCTTTTTCAGGCATTTCATCTAAAACAGTCTCCTTGGTGATCATTTCTGATGGATTGATTGTTTTTCGTGGAATTGTATTGTCTTGATTCTTTGAGTTTCTTCTACCATATTGTGGCAACTTTTGCATCCTGAATTCATTTCATGTTTGTGTTCTACTTATCTGATGATGTGGGATGGGAGAGTTCAGAGTTCTGGAGTTTATTGAACTTTCAGTAGCACTTTAGTTGATCTCAGATCTCTTTCCTTCAGATTCCTTAACTTTGCAAGAAAGCTGATGGAGTTGAAAAATCTGTTGCTTGGTCTCTGCAGTTGCTACTGCTGCATGACACACCAGGAATGTACCACGATTGCCTCAGGGTGTCTCTGGCCATTTTCCTCCTTTATTGTGGGTCATGGTGTCTCTGGCTTCTCCGCTGTGTCTGAGAATAACTTATACTCCTTCTCTGTTCAGAGGAAGGGTGTATTTTGGTGGGGTTTTGCTTAAATCCATCCTTAGGCTGATTTGGTGTGGTTCCTCAGCTGCCATCTTACCTAGAAGCAGTCCTAAATTCTTATTTTTGATGGTCATTGTTTAATAAGTCTGCGACTCTATGAGGGTCATTCATACACTTTTTATTTTTATTTTTAGTCTACTATGGATATTCCTGAGTGCAAGTGATTCATACACCTGCTGGTCATTGAATACAGAGATTAACAACTTTGGCAATTGCTACAGTTGCCTTTACAGTCAAATAACACCATTTCTGAATGATGACAATATCAAAACTTTCTCACCACTCGATGAAATGGATTTCTCCTGCTGTGTACTTGTTCTTGTTAGTCATGGATAACTAAGTTTACATCTAAATGATGGACATTCTTTTGCTTTCTGCTCCGTCTATTACAGCTATTTTTCAACGAAAATTATGTACGTGCTCTTAATATACACTGGATATTTGCTCAATTAGGGTCATTTACACACATGCTGGTAGAATCCAAATAATTAATTATCAGGCTGAAGAGATAGCTTAGCACTTTAAATATTTCACTGCAAAGCATAAGGATACGTTTGACTCTTCAGATTCCAACTAACCAGCCACACGAGGTGATGCATGAGCACAAGATCTCACCTGCCACCAAGGTGGCATATTTATCTGGAATAAAATGCCTGAATCCTTGGTATGCCAATTATGTCTCATGCTTTCTCTCTCACACATAAAAAATCTGCAGAGATTACCTCAAAATAAAAGCAAGAAAGAAAAAAAAATTAACTGTTTTTTTTAAATTTTTTTCTAAATTTTTATTGACATTTTCCATGATTATAAAAAATATTATATGGTAATACCCTCTCCCCCGACTTTCCCCTTTAAAATTCCATTCTCCATTATATCCCCACACCATCTCAATCATTCTACTTACAATACCAACTTATTAAGTACCCTCTTCCCTTCCTTTCTCTTCTCTTTATATCTCCTTTGTAACTTACTGGCCTCTGCTACTAAGTATTTTCCTTCTCACGCAGAAGCCCAATCATCTGTAGCTAGGATCCACATATGAGGGAGAACAGGTGGCGCTCTTGGCTTTCTGGGCCTGGGTTACCTCACTTAGTATAATCCTTTCCAGAAACATCCATTTTTCTGCAGATTTCATAACTTCATTTTTCTTTACTGCTGAGTAGAACTCCATTGTATAAATGTGCCACATCTTCATTATCCACACATCTGTTGAGGGACATCTAGGCTGGTTCCATTTCCCAGCTATTATTAATTGAGCATCAGTAAACATGGTTGAGCATGTACTTCTAAGGAAATGAGATGAGTCCTTTGGACATATGCCTAGGAGTGCTATAGCTGGGTCCTATGGTAGATCAATCTTTAGCTGTTTTAGGAACCTCCACACTGATTTCCACAATGGCTGGACCAGATTGCATTCCCACCAGCAGAGTAGAAGGGTTCCACATCCCCGCCAACATTTATGATCATTTGTTTTCATGATGGTAACCAATCTGACAGGAGTGAGATGGAATCTCAATGTAGTTTTAATCTGCATTTCCATGATGACTAGTGACATAGAACATGTTTTTAGATGCTTATATGCCATTCGTATTTCTTCCTTTGAGAATGCTCTATTTAGCTCCATTGCCCATTTTTGATTGGCTTGTTTGATTTCTTATTATTTAGCTTTTTGAGTTCTTTGTATATCCTAGATATTAATCCTCTATCAGATATATAGCTGGCGAAGATTTTTTCCCATTCTGTAGATTGCCTCTTTGCTTTTTTCAGTGTGTCCTTTGCAGTGCAAAATCTTTGTAATTTCATGAGGTCCCAGTGGTTAATCTGTGGTTTTATTGCCTGAGCAATTGGGGTTGTATTCAGGAAGTCTTTGCCAAGACCAGTATGTTGAAGGGTTTCCCCTACTTTTTCCTCTAGCAGTTTCAAAGTTTCCGGTCTGATGTTAAGGTCTTTAATCCATTTGGACGTAATTCTTGTTCATGGAGAGATAGAAGGATGTATTTTCATCTTTCTACATAAACATATCCAGTTTTCCCAACACCATTTGCTAAAGAGGCTGTCTTTTCTCCAATTTGTATTTTTGGCATTTTTATCAAATATCAGGTGGCTATAGCTACCTGGGCTTACATCCAGGTCCTCTATTCTGTTCCATTGATCTAAATGTCTGCTTTTGTACCAGTACCAAGCTGTTTTTTTTTTTTTACTATGGCTCTGTAGTATAGGTTAAAATCAGGTATGGTGATACCACCAGCCTTATTTTTGTTGCTCAGTATTATTTTAGATATTCGAGGTTTTTTGTGATTCCAAATGAAATTTTGGATTGTTTTTTCTATTTCCATGAAGAATGCCATTGTGATTTTGAGGGGATTGCATTAAATGTGTAGATTGCTTTGGGTAAGATTGTCATTTTCACAATATTGATGCTTCCAATCCAGGAACAAAGGATGTTTTTCCACTTCCTAGTGTCTTCTGCAATTTCTCACTTCACTGTTTTAAAGTTCTCATTGTAGAGATAGTTTATTTCCTTGGTTAGGTTCATTCCAAGGTGCTTTATTTTTTGGGGGGTGCAATTGTGAATGGGAGTGATTCTCTGATTTCATGCTCTCTGTGTTTGTTGTTAGCATATATGAAGGCTACTGATTTCTGTGTATTTATTTTGTATCCTGCTACATGGCTGTATGTTTTTATCAGCTATAACAGTTTGCTAGTAGAGTTTTTAGGGTCCTTCATGTATAGAATGATGTCATCTGCAAATAATGATAACTTGATCTCTTCCTTTCCAATTTGTATCCCTTATATGTGTGTCTCTTGTCTTATTGCTATGGCTAAGACTTCCATAACTATATTAAATAAAAGTCAGGACAGTGGAAACCCTTGTCTTCTTCCTGATTTTAGTTGAAAAGCTTCCAGTTTTTCCTCATTAAGTAATATGTTGGCTGTAGGCTTGTCATAAATAGCCTTCATTATATTGAGATGTGTTCCTTCTATTCCCAGTCTCTGTAGGACTTTTATCATGAAGGGATGTTGGATTTTGTCAAACTCTTTCTCTGCCTCTAATGAGATGATCATGTGATTTTTGTCCTCCAACCCGTTTATGTAATGTATTACATTTATACATTTGTGTATATTGAACCATCCCTGCATCTCTGGGATAAAGCCTACTTGGTCAGGGTGAGCGATCTTTTTGATATACTCTTGTATTCTGTTTCCCAATATTTTGTTGAGAATTTTTCCATCTATGTTTATGAGGGATATTTGTCTGTAATTTTCTTTTTTTTTTCTGTCTTTGTCTGGTTTTGGTATCAGGGTGATGCTAGCTTCATAGAAGGAGTTTGGTAGAATTACTTCTTTTTCTATTTCCTGGAAAAGCTTAAGAAGCAATGGTGTTAGCTCTTCCTTAAAAGTCTGGTAAAATTCAGCAGTGAATCCATCTGGGCCTGGGCATTTTTTAGTTGGGAGACTTTTGATAACTGTTCGGATCCCCATACATCTTATAGGTCTATTTAGGTGATTAATCTCATCTTGATTTAATTTGGCAGGTCATATAAATCAAGGAACTCATCCATTACTTTCTGGTTTTCACACTTTGTGGAGTATAGGCTTTTATAGTATGTACCTCTGATTTTTTTTTTTTTTAATTTGTCTGGCGTCTGTTGTGATGTTACCTTTTTCATCTTTAATTTTATTAATTTGTGTCTCTCTTTCTTTTGGTCAGCTTTGCTAAGGGTTTATCAATCTTGTTTATCCTTTCAAATCACCACCACTTTGTTTCATTAATTCTTTGGATTGTTTTTGTTGTTGTTGTTTCTATTTCATTAATTTCTGCCCTAATCTTTATTATTTCTTCCCATCTACTGATTTTTGGTTTGCCTTGTTCTTCTTTTTCCAAGGCTTTAAGGTGAAGCATTAGGTCGTTTATTTGTGACCTTTCTAATTTCTAAATATAGGCACTTAAAGCTATAATATTACCTCTTAGGACTGCCTTCATTGTGTCCCAGAGATTTTTGTGTGTTGTGTTCTCATTATCTTTTGACTCTGTAAATTTTTTTGATTTCTTCATTGAACCATTCATCATTTCGTAGTGTATTGTTTAGTTTCCATGATTTTGTGTAAGCTCTATAGCCTTTCTTGCTATTGATTTGTAGTTTCAATCCACTGTGGTCAGATAGAGTGTAAAGAATTATTTCGGGCTGGAGAGATGGCTTAGAGGTTAAGCACTTGCCAGTGAAGCCTAAGGACCCCGGTTCGAGGCTCGGCTCCCCAGGTCCCACGTTAGCCAGATGCACAAGGGGGCGCACGCGTCCGGAATTCGTTTGCAGAGGCTGGAAGCCCTGGCGCGCCCATTCTCTCTCTCTCCCTCTATCTGTCTTTCTCTCTGTGTCTGTTTCTCTCAAATAAATAAATAAATATATAAATAAATAAATAAATAAATAAATAAAAGAATTATTTCAATTTTCCTATATTTGTTAATATTTGCTTTGTGTCCTAATATATGGTCTATTTTTCTTTTTTCTTTTTCTTTTTTGGTTTTTTGAGGTAGGGTCTCACTCTAGCTCAGGCTGACTTGGAATTCACTCTGTAGTCTCAATGTGGCCTCAAACTCTCTGAGATCCTACCTCTGCCTCCCGAGTGCTGCAATTAAAGTCGTGCACCACCACACCTGGCAATATGTTCTATTTTAGAGAATGTTCCATGTGCTGCTGAAAAGAATGTATATTCTGCAGCATTTCATGAAATATCCTGTATGTATGTTAGGTCCTTTCCTACTATGACCTCGTTTAGTCCAGATGCCTCTCTGTTTATTTTCTCCTTGGATGACCTGTCAATTAATGAGAATGAGTTGTTGAAGGCACCCACTACCACTGTGTTTGGTGTTATCTGTGACCTTAGTTCTAATAATGTTTGTTTGATGAATTTGGGTGCCGGCGTGTTAGGTGCATATATGTTTAGGATTGTAATATCCTCCGGTTGGAGTGTGCCCTTAATCAGTATAAAGTGATCGTCCTTATCTTTCTTGACTAACCTTGGACTGAAGTCTGACTTGTCAGATATTAGGATAGCAACCCCTGCTTGTTTCCTAGGCCCATTTGCTTGAAACACTGTTTTCCAACTTTTCACCCTAAGATAATGTCTATCCTTTCTAGAAAGGTGAGTTTCTTGGAGACCACAAATTGTAGGATCCTCCTTTTTACCCAGTCTGCAAACCTATGTCTTTTGGTTGGGGCCTTGAGGCAATTGATATTAAGTGATATTGTTGAAAGGTATGTATTTATGTTTGCCATTTTTTTGTGGTTCCGGTTCTACCTTTGTTCTCTTGTGTTAATTAGTATTTGAGTATTGCTTGTTTTTCCTAGGTTGCTTATATATGTGCTTTTCCTTCTCTTCGGCATGGTGGATTCTTTCAAGTATTTTCTGTAGAGCTGGTTTTGTCTTCAAATACTCCTTTAACCTGCTTTTGTCATGGAATGTCCTTATTTCTCCATCTATTTGAATGGATAACTTTGCAGGATAAAGTAACCGTGGTTGACAGTTGTTATCTTTCAGAACTTGGAATACATCACTCCAAGCCCTTCTGTCTTTTAAAGTTTGTGTTGAATAATCTGCTGTAGTCATGATGGGCTTGCCTTTGTAGGTAACTTGATTTTTCTCTCTATCTGCTTTCAATATTTTTCTTTGGATTGTGTGTTTGGTAGTTTGACTATAATATGTCAAGTAAAGCTTCTTTCCAAGTTTTCTCTGGTGTTCTAATAGCTTCCTATATCTGCACTGACACCTGTATCCCAATTTGGGGGAAGTTTTCTTCTATGATTTTGTTGAGGATGCCTACTATGCCTTTGGAGTGAGATTCTTCTCCTTCTACTATGCCCTGAATTCTTATGTTTGATCTTTTCATACTGTCCCAAATATCTTGAAATTCCCACTCATACTTTTCTATTAGTTTGTCTTTCTTTCTGTTGGACTGCATCAGATCTGCCACCTGGTCTTCTAGCTTAGATATTCTATCCTGTCCTTCATCCATTCTACTGGTGACATATTCTACAGAGATTTTTATTTCATTATCTGTGTTCTTCATTTCTAGTAATTCTGATTGGTTTTTCCTTATTATTTCTATTTCCTTATTTACGTCTTGTATTGCCTTCTTTATTTCATTAAATTGATGTCCTGCATCTTCTTTGATTCTTTTGATTTCCTCTTTCATTCCTTTGATTTGTTCTTTGATTTCTTTGAACATATTTACCATAATTTTTTTTTGGAATCTTTCTTTTCTACTGCTGAAGCCGAGGCGCCACTGCCGGAGCTGCTTCGGCCTGCTTGTGTGGGTTCTGGATGCTCTGGGACACTCCTACTTCTCTGCTGCCATTTTAATTTCTCATACACCTCACTTTTTAGTAAATGTGTGTATTTTCCTGGGTTTTCTTTGGCCTTTTCTTCCCTAGGCTGCTTTTGTGTGGCTGCTATGCCACCATCTTAACCAGAAGCTAAAAATCTAATTCTTAATGGTAGCATTTCTACTGGTTCATTTTTGAGTTACAAAGTCTGTCTCTCAATGAGGGTAATCTGTACAAGTCTTTATCAAGATTTTTGTTAAGGCTATTAATTACAGAGGGTACTTCCAGGACTTACTGTTCAGAGACTACTATACTAGTTTCTAAAGGAAAAAGCATATGTTCCCTTTCTCTTCAGAGTATACTAAGGATATTTCCCACTGAATCAAATACTCCACTTGCTACTGAAAGTAAGCTAAAAGTGTTCATTGAGTTCTCAGTATTCATGTATGTTCATCAATGTTATTGACATACAGATTTCTTTTTTCACATTTCTTCTTCCTGATTATTGTGTCATAAAAACGGTAACTAGTTTAGAGATATTACACAGTTTATATCTTTTTTATGTCATTTAGAGTAAATGACAAAAATAACCACTGTTTAAATGATTTTTTTTTAAAGAGAGACAGAGAAAGGCAAAAAGAGAGAAAGAGAGGGAGGGAATGGACACACCAGGGCCCTCAGCTCCTGCTAACGACCTCAAGACATGTGTGGTGTGTTGTGGTGCATGATCAAGATTGCATGCTTGCATCACTGTGCATCTGGGTACATGGGACCTGGAGATTCAAATAGTAGTTCTTAGGGTTCACAGAGAGCACCTTAACTACAAAGCCATCTCTTCAGCCTGAAAATAATTTTTTGATAGAATTTTCTATATTTCAGCACTGAAGGAAACTCTTACCTTTGCTTTAACAAAGATTTTCTTTAGCCAATTCAGTCTTGGTAACATTTAAAAATCTACAGTTTTCTAATACTTCCTTATCCTTGATAAGCTTGAAGTGCACAGAGGTTTGTGTTTATTGGTTGTGTACACTGAATTATTTTTCTTATACAGACTAACAGTTTGTTAAATAGCTCTTTGTATTAATAAAGATCTCATGTTTACATGTTGTTTATCACAAGGAAATTCTAATTACATCATTTATTTTTGTCTCCTCGTTTTCAGAGCTAGTCATTTTTTGTTTTGAATATGTTATATGAGAATAATGCATGCTTTATGTTTAGGACCATTTGTTAATTTCTACAATGATATATATCTCTGTCTAAGGACTGTATTTGTGTTCATTGTTCACTTTTTCAGAATCAATGGAATTGAGAGCTAGGGAAGCTTGTTAGAGAAGAACTTGTATTGTTTGTGTGTACTATTGGCATACATGCATTGTTTCTTCATGTATGTGATTGTAATAGAGCAAACTAGGACTATTTTAAGAAGCAATCTAGTGTTTTGTTTGGTTTTAGACAAAGGGTCTGTCCCTGTGGTAGTGAAATATACAGTTAGGTAGCTGGACTCTCTGATGAGTTCCAGAATTCCTCTTACATCCGTACCACCAGTAGTGGGAAAACCAAGATATGTGGACCCACATGGTTTTTACACATATGCAGATGATTAAGTTTTTATTCATTTAATCTCATGAATTACACACTAATGGATTTCTACACTTTTAAGAATGTTTATTTCTCTCATAAATACTTCACTACAAATTTTCCTGGACCTAATTCTTATTGGTTGGCTTTAAAAAAAAATTTTTTTTGGTACAAAATAGCATGGTTTTCATAAATTAAACTTTTGTAAATTTCTGCTTCCATTTTTCTTTGTGTCTTAATATTGCTACTAAATCTGATGTCAATGCTTAAAAAAAATCCTGTGTAATCATGATATGTAAAGAAACCAATGTAGATATGTACATCCTCAAGTTTATGATGAGTGGTAAGACATTGGCAACTTTTCGTTTGTCTCTCAGGAATATTTTACATTTTGCTGTAGAGTGAAGTGAATATATGTGAAATCTGAGGTAGAAGTTCAATCCTCCTTGGTGAGTTGTCTCTAGTTGGTTGCTGTAGTTGGTGGTGGTGGTTTTTGAGGTAGTGACTCACTGTATTGTAGACTGACATGGAATTCACTATGTACTCTCAGCCTGGCCTTGCACTCATGGCACTCCTCCGCCCTCTGCAACCCAAGTGCTGGGACTAGAGGCATGGACAACAATCACCAGATCTCAGCTCACTTTTCAGGATTCAGTAACATGCTAACTATTAACCTCTTTGTCATATAATCCATATACTTCCTGATTTTTCAATAATAAATGTGACAAAACACAGGCAATACTATTTATTCAAAATTTTGCACATTTTTTCTACTTCAAATTGACTTGATTTTACCTCTTATTTCTCCACCACCAAATGTGGCTTTTCTAAAATGAAAAAGACAAAAGAAATGTATCCAAAGTGTGATAAGGACTATGAGGTGGGGCCAGATCATCTAAGTTCCAGTAATAAACTTTTTATTCAGCGTGCATTGACAGTTATAAGAAATCAATTCATTTAATCTCAGAGGGAGCTACTAATACTAAAATCAGCAATGGGAAATACATGGACAGGGCAGACTGGGTGAAGGATCAGAAATACTCAAACATGAGTACAATCTGGAACGAAAGATGATTACAAGTCTGTAGTTTTTTTATTATTTATTTATTTGAGAGCGACAGACACAGAGAGAAGGACAGATAGAGGGAGAGAGAGAATGGGCGCGCCAGGGCTTCCAGCCACTGCAAACGAACTCCAGACGCGTGCGCCCCTTGTGCATCTGGCTAACGTGGGACCTGGGGAACCGAGCCTCGAACTGGGGTCCTCAGGCTTCCCAGGCAAGCGCTTAACCGCTAAGCCATCTCTCCAGCCCAAGTCTGTAGTTTTTGATTCTGCTTCCATAGAGACCTACTTGCTGCAAGCAATGTGAATCTTCTTATAACCTGGGGAATTATAAGTGATGGTTATTTACATGGATGTGAGGGGATATTGAGAACATCATCAGTGTCAGGGTATAAAGAAAATCATATGGGTGTTGTTTGAACATGGGCAATATGAATGAATGTATTCTCATGAATAAAAACTAACACCAAAGGGCACTGTCTTTGGGTTATCAAGTACGTTTATGCTGGCATATTTTCCAGGGTCTACTACTTCACATGACTTTTCTTGTCATGATAGAAGTGTGAGATTCTGTGTATATAGTGATGTCCAAGTCACACCTCTAGGCCATGCATGGCGATGATGAGCCTCATTGAATTATTGTAAATATGCTGTCAATGTGATGTCTACATTCAAAGGAGTATTAAAATGCCTAATAATCATTTCAGATTTCATTTTTATTAAATTAATTATTTTTTTTCTTCATTTAATGAAAATCACTATTTAAACAGGACTAATTTCACATTACATTAATTATAAATATTTCACTAATGCACCATTTATTTCATGTTTTTATATTAATAATTTTTTTAATTATTTTTATTTATTTATTTGAGAGCTACAGACAGAGAGAGAAAGAGTAAGATAGAGAGAATGGGCGTGTCAGGGCCTCCAGCCATTGCAAACGAATTCCAGATCTTTTTCGCCCCCTTGTGCATCTGGTTAACATGGGTCCTGGGGAATCGAGCCTCAAACCTGGGTTCTTAGACTTCACAGGGAAGTGCTTAACTGCTAAGCCATCTCTCCAGCCCTGTATTAAAAGGTTTTGTTTTTAAGATTGAATTGACTTCAAATGCTATTTAGCTTGAACATTTGAATAGTTGTGAGAGCCATGTTTCTACTTACACAGTCAATATCTCCATTTTGGACATGTGTCTGTAAAATACAAAAAAGAGGATAAAGTGGTATTACATTCACTTCATAAATGAGAAATCTTTAATCATAAGTATTCTGAATGAGAAATGGCCATCAGAGGATGACAGAGATTCTTTAATCTTTATTTTCCCATGATAGCCCAAGAGTGATTCACCTGTCTTGGTGACATCCAGGATATTTTGAGTTGCAATTTGCTTGTCACTAATAATCTTGTTATACTCTTTCTGTGTCTCTTCACTGATAATGTGGCATTTTGCTGAATTTTATGGAATAGAAGTCAGAAAATATGGCTATTAGATTCCTTTCTAAACACAAAACCCATCCTACTTTATAAACCATAGGTTGATCAAGCTTTATTTTCCCAATGGCACATCATGCTTTCTGTTCATTATCCCCTTTATGTTGGTAATGTAACCCAGCAAGGACAACTTAATTGGAGATCAATTCATACATTCAGGTTTATGTCATTTTTCTAGATTTTGGAAAAATGGCATGAAAGTAATTTTGTCTCTCATATTTTTACTTCAAAAGGTAAGGAACGCTGTAAAGCACATTTGGAAATTTGTGATGATTGGATCTGAATGTGTCAATGACACTGTTTCTGTTGTGTCCCAGTCTATGTTATGGAATCTACTCTCTACTCTTTATGTAACAAAATAAATGAAAGGAGAAATCACTAAAGAGCTCACATAGTCCATGGGTTATACTATAGAGTTTCTAAAAGTTTTATAGTCAATTTCCACACATACACAAAATATTCCCTGGCATTATCCCCCTTGCTCTCCCTCCTCTTAAATCTCCCTATTTTCTGAATCTCTTCTTGTGAACAACAACAAAAAAAGAAAATACAAAGGGAAAAACTTAACATCAAGTTTGACAGAATAAAATTTAGTTCTATTATAGAAGAGATGTGACGTTCACATCAGAAAACATAAAATGATGCCACTATTTTTCTCTTGTAGAGATAGCCCCAGTCCAACATCCTTTCCTGTGTTAGGTGATAATCTTGAAGGCCTCCATCAAACAGTGCTCAATCATGACCTCACACATCGTCCTGATCTTCAGTGTGAGAATGAGTTTTGGACATTGTTATATTCATGGTGTGTGTGTGTGTGTGTGTGTGTGTGTGTGTGTGTGTAAATATGTATGTGGAGTATTCTGAGTCTTACTTGGGGGTGAGATCCTTCAATCTTTATGTGGATGTCTGTACAAGAAGAGTGGCTATAATTTTGTTTCAAAAGTAGAGTATACAGCATGATTCACATAATTATGAGTTTCAGAGAGGCACTGATGCAAAAATACACAGAAAGTAACCAATGAAACAGAGAATTACCTATGCTTTATAAAGTTGTGGTAAGGTTTTCTCTTCTTTTTGTTTTGTTTGTTTTTGAACTTAAGAACCCTTTCTAATCCAGGCACACCTGAAATTCAATATGTAGTCTCAGGGTGCCTAGAACTCAGTACCTCTGCCTCCAGAGTGCTGGGATTAAAGGTGTGTGCCACAATGCCCACCTCAAGTTATGGTAAGATTTTAAGACACATGTGAACACATTCCTATACCAGGTTAGATCATGAAAAAATGAATACACATCTCATAACTCATCTCCAAAGTACCAAAACATCCCCAAAACATAATCAAACTGAATACTTACACAAAACTACAAACACATCTTGATGATTATATTGATCATAAAAATAGTGAAAATGTAATATCATTGAATTGGTTGAGACAAAATCCACTGAGAAGTAATTCACCTTTGGGACTGAGAAGAAATATGTTTTCAAGATTATACAACAGTACCATATCTTCTACTAATTTGATATGTCTATTTTTTTATTTAAAATGTGAAAGACATGAGTAGAAAAGATGGCTTAGTGGTAAAGACATTCATCTGCAAAGCCAAAGAACCATGGTTTGATTTCCTAGGATACACTTAGGTCAAATGAACGAGCTGGCACATGTATCTGGACTTTGCAGTAGTTGGAGTCCCTGGGATGCTAATTCTCTCTCTCTCTCTTTCTCCTCTTTCTCTTTCAAATGAATAAAAAAAATAAGTAAAATATGGACCGCTTCAAGAGTTTGTTTGCCACTCTAAAACAGGGGCCATGGTGATCTAATCTGTATCATTCCAATTTTAGTAAATTTACCACTTCAACCACCTCATCGTAAATAAAAACTGTCTCTAATTCAACATACACCAAATATCCTACTTACAAAAGTTATGAAGATTAATAATTGTAGGATGTATTGAGGTAATTTTAAGTCCAGGTGGTTAATTCCAGGCACATGAGCAATTATTTGGTTGCATCACATTCAAATTAGGGTCATTTAAAATCTAACTAATGGGCAGAAGAGATAGCTTAGTGGTTAACACACTTGCCTTTGAGACCTGAGTTCTCAGGTTCTATTCCCCAGTACCCTCATCAGAGAGGTGTAGAAATTGGTGCATGCATCTTGATTTTCTTTGGAGTGACTAGAGATGCTGGAGTTCCCATATTATCTTTCCCTCTTTAGTAAATAAATTAAAAAATAAATAAAAGTCTTAATTGCTGAGTGCCTAAGAACAGCAGTGATATGAATGAAAGTTGGGATGACCTTACTGGAATAGATTAACTACATTAGTCATTTAATAAGGGTCTGGGTAAAACATAGTCTTCATATAATAATATTTTTTTTAAACACACTGGCGAAACAAGCAAGGGTGATGTTTTCCTGTGAACTGGATACCAGCACAAGGGGGAAGGTGACCAACACAGAGAAGAATCAATGCCTACCATATCAGAGAGCCAGAGCCTCAGAGGCCCCCAACACCTCAGCACTGAAGCAGACCAAAAATGAACCCAACATGGCTCAGGGAAATTTTGCGGAAGAGGGGGCGGAAATAATGTCAGAGTCACATGTTGGGTCATGATTTGCAGAGGCATTTATCATACCAATAACTGTGGGCTAGCTCCACAAGCACGACCCATTTTCATCAACAAGGAGGGTCCAATGGGAGGGGGTAGATCACAGATGAGCCTAAACAATGTTACCAAACTGCCTGTATTTACTGAAAAGAAAACTAATAAATTAAATTAAAAAAAAAGAAAACAAAAAATTATATGCAGATTAAGCTTTGATAAAAAACATAGTAGATATATCCAGAAAAGGAAATATGTGGCCATTTTGTTTGTTTGCCTTAAAAATCCTATACTGGAACTGCATTAACTAATGACCCAAACTTGAAAAACTATGGCTAGATAGTGTATACTTAAAAATATATTTGTTTATATATTTTAGCAGAGTGGGTGAAAGAGATAGAGAGAGGGATGAAAGGAGAGAGAGTGAGAGAGAGAGTGATTGAGAATGGTCAAGCTAGGTCTTCCAACCATTGCAAATGAGCTCCAGATGTACCCTCTGAATACACTCTGAATCTGGCTTTGAGTGGGCACTGAGTAATTAAACTTTGGTCCTTGGGCTTTGAAGTTCCTTAACCTCTGATCCATCTCACCAGCTCTCTTTTAAAATATTTATTTACTTATTTAAAAATATTTATTTATTAGGCTGGGCATGGTAGTGCATGCCTTTAATTCCAACACTCAGGAGGAAGAAATAGGAGGACTGTTGTGAGTTAAAGGCTGTACTGAGAGTACATAGTGAATTCAAGATCAGCCCCTATTTCAAAACACCTCTCAAAAAAAATTGATTGATTCATTCATTCATTCATTTCAGAATGAAATATTGAGAAGGAAACAGTTAGAGAGAATTTTGTTGGACAATATTAACTCTAAATACTGACATTTTATATGAATGATCAAAGTACCTATGGGTACATTGTCAATACTGAATAAAGTTGCAGTCATTTCATCAGTCCATGGATTTCCCACAAATTGTAATCAAGAACATGCAACAGCTTGAAATCATGGAGGACATAAACTGTCATGTGTTGATCACATCAAATCCCATAGGACAACCTTACAATGTGATGTAAATCATAAATCCTGGGGTCTCTGTATGAGTTTGCATTAGGAGGACTTTGCCTTGCTTTTACAACTGTGAGTGAAAACAGTGTTAGTTTTTTATGTCATTTGTGTTTTTATCCACTATGGTAGAGTGGGAACACACCAATGTCACTATTTAAATTCTATATTACTTAAAGAATAATTGCCAATATTCATTGTAAACTAAAATTTGTAAGGTCATAGTTGATGTCAACGGGCTCTAATATGTTTCCTACTTCTGAAAGTAAATGTCTATGCCTTTTGGCCATGCAATAATTGGGTAATCCCACAATGAGAACCATGTGAGAAAAGAGTTTTCCCAAACTCCATAGGCAAAATATAATCCACTTTTTCAGAGCATTTTACAAGTAGAATTCATAACAAGTAGCAGAATTTTTTGTTGGCCTCAGAAATCCATTCATGTGAAATTGAGCACTAAACACCATTTTATATTTTGAATGTGTTATGTTCCTCATTTCTTTGCACAGAACCTTTTAAGAATGTCAAGTGGTGTAATGGTCTGTGTAAGATTATAGGTGAGCATCTTGGCTTATATGAATAGACAATACCAACAGATCTTTGAAACCCATTATACCTACTTCTGTAATCCCCACCAAGATGACGGAACCAGACTCTTGGGGAGGTACGATATGGGTCATGGAATGTCCACAAGTCAGTGGCATTAAAAACAATAACGTCTTCTGATTTTGGCCATATTTGAAATAGATCACCTGGAAGTATGAGAAACAATAAAATTTTCATGTGGTAAGATGCTTCTGTTCAACACTGGCTCAGAGCAAGAGACAGTAAACAACATGGCCATGAGGCTGAAGGCACTCTACAGTTGGTTTTACATAGTCATCCAAGAAGATCTGATACTCACTAAAATTGCTAAATAGATATATTAAATTCAGTGCTTTGAGTCTGTATCGGTGGCACGCTCCATCTTGCCTATAGAAAATTATAAGAAATGCATGAGGCATCCATTAATATACAACATACTACTGAATGAGTAAAAAAGGATTATACACAGTTCATATGCTGAGAGCAAAACTCGCTCTGATTGCCCTGTGCATTGTCTTCATTTACTTGACAGAGTTCTTATGCAATTATTCTGTACATTTGAATCTGTGTCAGCATGGTTAACTTTGGAGGAGCAGATTGTGTGTGAAACACATCTAGCAGAGAGGAGTGTCTGTATCCCATGATGGCCTGAAGCCTTGCCTTTTAATGGAGACAGCCAAATCTTCCTTCATACATTGGATTCCAGGTGCAGGTGCATTGGGGAATGACAGCCACACTCCTCATGCTGAGGATCAGACTGGAATTTTTTTGATGTATTATTTATTTGTTTCTTCAGGAGACAGGAAGAGGCAGATAGAGAGAAAGAGAGAATAGGCATGCCAGGGCCTCCAACCACTGCAAAGGAACTCTAGACGCAAATGCCCCCTTGTGCATCTGACTTAGAGGGGTCCTGGGGAAATGTACTGCTGTCCTTAGGTTTCACTCGCAAATGACTTAACTGGTAAGCCATTTCTCCAGCCCAAGACTGCAATATTGACATCTGTAAATTCACACTTTAGTTTTCTGTCTGCCAGTACTATTTCTACATCTTTATGGATTTATTCAGAAATTGTATGATAATTATGTCTCTGTTGAAACGTTTTTTGTTTGCAATTCTAACTGTATTTTGAATGTATATACTTAGAACACAGTGTTAAGATCTGTAATGTATGAAATGTACAGGCCAGGAAAGTGAAAATAGCATGTTACCAACCCTGATTCCATATGTAACATTCTATTGCTGTGTTCTGTCTCTCTCTTTATCTATCTATCTATCTATCTATCTATCTATCTATCTATCTATCTATCTATCTATCTATAATCTAACTATCCTTCACATTTCCTAACATACTAATTTGTGAGAAAAAAAACAAAGTGAAACATTTTTTTCTTTCTGAGTTCCAATCATATTACTTTATTATAACAGACAGAAAAAAAATTAAAAATGAACATTCTCAACCAATATTTTTTATAAGAAATAAAAGCATACCTCATATTCGCTTGTAAGCAAACTCATAGAAAATAGTACCATCCATTCATATTAAGAACAATGTTTTATTTTTCTCATTTCCTAATTATACTTATCCACTGCATACTGCAAGTACCCGTACATTTATGTCATCCTTCATCTTTGGTTCATCTTGTTCTCATCCTTTCTCACCTGATAACGACACCTTCCAAAAATTTACATATCAGTGTTAATGCATTGGATTTCACTTGAATATTGAGCAACTATCTTGGTTTACGTTAAACCCTAATACAAGAGAGGAGAGTAGTCTTTGAATTTTTTTCTTTTCCCCTTCTATTTTTTTTATTAGTTTTCTATTCAGCAAATGCAGGCAGTTTAGTACCATTATTAGGCTCATCCATGACCTACCCCCCCCGCATTGTCCCCTCCTTGTTGAGGTTTATGGGTCATGCCTTGTGGAGTTAGCCCACAGTTATTGCGATAAATGTCTCTGCATATCATGACTCAACATGTGGCTCTGACATTCTTTCCGCCCCCTCTTCTGCAAAATATCCCTGAGCCAACTTCAAACAATTGAAATTCTGCTCACAAGGGTTTCTTTCCAATGTGGTCCTGATATTGTCAATTTCTTTCTTCAGGTGTATGTATCATGCACATGCATACTTTTAAGAATATCAATTTAATTATGGGTTGTGCAATGGTGAGCCTGCTGTCAATATTGTTTGTGTTTTTCATTGACCTATTTCTCATGCTGAGTTTTTTCTTGCTGAACCTGGATCTCACTGAATCTTTCAGGGAAATAATAAGCACGTCTTTGTGGTCAACATTTCTCTGCTTCCCTAACACTGGACTTTCAGAACTATGGATTTTTAAATTCTAACAAGCTAAACTAAGCTCCTCATGCTTGAGAGTTAAACAAATTTATCCACAGAACCATCTCCACAACTTATAGACTTTTTGAATTGGGAAGCAAAGAGGTGAGATTCCTGGTATCTTTCAAATTTCTATGTAATCAAAAATAGTTGGGGAAATTTTCTTATTTCTAGAGTTAATGATTTTGCAGTAAGACACTGTCCCTACTGTCATGAACATAGTAAAAATTTCAATCACTTTATGGAAGGTCATTATTAGGTAAGTGTGTGCCATGCAATGGTGAGGTGTAGTTTTCTTGCTTCTGATGTCCTTCAAATTTAAGCACGTGATTATTTTGAGTGTTGGAGGAAGTTCTTGGAGATGGAGTGTTTCCTTTTCACACTGGATTTGCTTAAAGTCAATGTATAACTAATTCTGCTAACAAAAATTGTCAATAAATTCACGTATATGTACCTGATTCTAAGGTCTATGAAAGTAACCCAGAATTTATGACACTAAAGAATTTTAGCAGATAATTAATTCATGACTTATCCAATCCAATTGCATGTGGTGGCATATGCTTATTATCACACTACCTGAGAGTGTTAGGCAAGAGTTTCAAGAATGCGAAGTCATTTTCAAAGTCATGGATTAATTTTGGAAAAGAAAATAGTATGCTTTCTCTGCTAAGTATTGAAAAACTCCCAAGCAAAGCCACTGGATCTTCTAGAGTTTATCATGTTATGGGCATGACAGGTAGCATATTTTTCTTAGCATGTTCAAAAAGTTAATATAAATCATTAACATCAGCTAGAGCTGTGCATCTCTGGTCATTTAAGATTTATCCATGGCATTTTAACTGGCTCCTGGCAGGGACTGAAATGTAGCATAAGCAAACACCTCATGGTTCTCTCAAGAATGAACAGCAACTCAATTTTTCATAGCAGTTCTCTGTGTCCCACCGGAAATTTGTCACCTTTGTAGCAGCCACAATGCCACATTTGGTTTCTTGCACACAAGAAAAATCTTTCTTACCTCAAATCAAAAGTGAGGAACATTTCCTTATAAGCATCATAAAATTCCACCTCATGTATGTAAATCCTTAACAGGCCATTCTCTACTATTGCGATTAACCTGTTGAAGCTATGGACACCGTGCGATATTTCCCTGAAAACTAAAAGGGAATGTTCAATTAGAAGCATCAGCCATTCCTCTAACTTTTCTCATCAATATCTATTGTGACCATGGCACCTGATTTTACTCGTAAAAATATAAGCATCAAATCCTTGTGGGTGGAGATGTAGTTTCAAATTCATGCACATTGTCATAATTTCCCTTGAAAATATGGTTAAGTCCAAGGGATATACTGCAGTATTTGCACCTTATGGAAATGTATGTAATTTTTTGGCCAATCATAATGATTAACCTTAGCTATTTATTTATTTAAGTTGTGCTTGAAATTTTTCCTTAATATTTTATTTTATTGTCTATTCACAGTCTTCTTGAAATACTAAAAATGCGTTAGGACATGAAAAAGGAATTTAAGGAAAGTCAACTCTATTTATGAGTGCTCATCCATTCTATGGTATCATTTTAAAAGTGGTGCTAACTTACTCTCCCTTGGAGAATATGCTTCTCTTTTTCAGATATATGTAGATCCTAAGGAGAGAGCCACCCCATCATACCTCAAAAGGGCCAAGGCTGAATGTAAGAAAAATTGGCGAAACAAACAAGGGTGCTGTTTTCCTGATGAACCAGGTAACAGCAAAAGGGGAAAGGAGAACAACATAGAGAAAGATCAACTCCTACCAAATCAGAGAGCCAGAGCCTCAGAGGCCCCCAACACCTCATCACTGCAGCAGACTAAAAATGAACCCGACATGGTTTCAGGGAAATTCAACAAGGACGGTCCAATGGGGAGGCGGTAGGTCATGGATGAGCCTAATAATGGTACCAAACTGACTGTATTTGCTGAATACAAAACTAATTAATAAAAATAAATAAATAAAAGTGAAAAGAGCAAGGTATTCCATGGCAAGTTATAGAAAACCTTACCAAAATAAAATATGGAAGGAATCACATTTATAGCATAAATTTTAAATGATTTCTAAGATATAATCTCTGACAATTCTTTTTTTTAGTAGGGTTTCAGTCTCTTCCAGGCTGACCTGGAATCTACTACGTAGAATACAGTATTTTATTCTTCACACCTTCATATCAAGTAAAACCTAATTTAATAATATTAAGAGAATCATTACTGGGCTATGAAAACACAGGCAGAAGGGTGAGCTCTGTTGAATCAGATTCATGCCCTTGTAGAAGGGACATTCACCTGAGATCATGATCACCTGCCCTCTGTCAGTTCATGGTAGCCACAGTACCTTCAGAGGTTTCTTCTCAGCACACACCAAGCAGCAGAGAGCCACAGCTAGCAATGGAATCTTCATGGTCTTAATATCGGTCTCCTCTCTTCCTGAGAAGCTCAGGGCAGCTATCTCACTCTGCTGAGATGTGGTAGGATGCTGTAGATAAAGTCCATATCTGCAGGATGTGGGAGGATCCAACTGGTAATCACAAGACTCTGAAAGTTTTTTTTTTCTTTCTCTCTTACTTTTCCTTTCTATTACTTTCTTTCTTTCTTTTTTTTGCACATCCTGATTCAAGGTGGTTTGTGTCTGCATTTGGCATTGCTTTATTTTGATAATGAGATTAGTAATAAGTGATTGCAGAACTGAACTGGAAAATTGACATTATACACCTGAAAGTGCACCATCTATAAGAAATGTTTTAAGAACAAAAAGTCCTTTTATACTCTGTTATATAATGGAGGAGAATGGAAGACAGGGAATCAGGAGTTCTGAGAACAAGGGTCTTGAGCTTCCCTTTGGCATTAGATGATTGCTGGTGTGGTTACTCAGTGTTCATGAGGGCAGCAAGGGATTTGGTATAGCCTTGGAATAGTATGAGGCTATGAGATACTGGAGGGACATGATGACAACCAGCATTAGAATGGAGAGAAGGATGTTTAGAACCTCAGTCCATTGTGATATTTGAGCACAGAATTTACTGTGACTGCTACAGAGCTTCAATTGTTGTGTAGTGCTGATACAGGGCGCGCCTGAAGTCGTGCATGGGTAGGCCCTGGGCTGGCATGCTTTTATGAGATTTAAAAACTAGGTCTCAAGATGCTTCTTTGAGTTATTGAACTAGGATATAACCTAAACACTGCAGTTTTCTGGAAGTTAGATGAGCTATGAGAGAGGCATAGCTTGTTGGAATACATTGACACATGACACTGGGGTTCTGCTTTGTTCTTAAAAGAGAAGTGGGATAGGTGTGGTGATGCACACCTTTAATCACAGCAAAGAGGTGGAGGTAGCAGGATCACTGACATTGAGGCCATTCTGAGATTACCTAGTGAATTCTACATCAAAATGGACGAAAGTGAGACCATAGTTCGAAAGGGGAGAGAGGGAGAGAGAAAACCGGTGTGACAGAACCATAACTCCCTGTGTGCCATGTTCAGTAAGGCAAGATGTTCACTCTATGGGAAGGGTAGATATTACGCTTATGGGGAATCTGCTTGGGGAAAGTAGACACTATACTAAGTGCTGATGCAGTGTGAGACAGGTTACTGGGAGAACAGTGACAAAACTGAGGGAATCAAAGTTCATATGAGGACGTGGTGGGGAATCAGAATAAAATATAGGCACTCCCAGGGGCATCAGGCTCTGTGCACATGGAGGTAGTGGGCCCCAAGGAGCTATCAAGAACCTTTCCAGGTATTGTAACTGGCCAAACCTGCTATCATCTGAGTCCTCCAGTATAATCAAGGGCTAAGACTATAACACAGCACACTAACCTAGATTCCAGGGTTTCCATAGTTCTCCAGGCACCATCATAAAAATGCATATTCCCCACCTCTGAGGTCTAATGGGAGGCTATCACATGGTGAAATTGAAAACCACCTTCCTAAAGTACCCCAGGTGGAGGGACAGTTCCGCCTCCAGGAGTTTCCCACAGTGTGATTCCACTCCCAAATACAGTTGGAGAAAAATTTATACAAATGAATGTCTTTATGGTAACAGTGTAATCATGATTCAGAAACAAGGCAGAGAGTTATTGTTTCACCAGTTTTGACAGGGTAGTATTATGCTTTTATGTCTGAGAAGTATTGCATTGTCTATGTGTTAATTGTTTTCACCAATTTCTTAGTTCTTTCATAAATAGGTTGTTTCCAGGTACCAATTTTGGGATGGATATGGTTAAGGTCAGAAGAGTTGAACTCTGCCAATAACTAAATCCCCACAATACATTTTTCCTCCCATGAAAAACCTCAATTTATTCTTGACATTTCTTTGTTTAAATCATGTGTGATGAACTCATTGGTCATCCTGAAATTTGACATTTTCTCAGTCCATCCTGATACACCAAACAGTGTGGAGCTATGTTTGATATTTATATTTCTAACAGGATTGCTCCAAAGGGAAGTTTAGGGTGAGCAGGAAATTCGGCTTCTTGCACATGAGTGAATAAGCACAATCCCTATGTGATTGTATAAGAACAGCAACACAAGCTGTGATGAGCTCCGTTATGTAATGAAGTATCAGGTCTGCACCCAAATACAATGCTTCTGTAGTGCATGATCTTTTATAACTTTTCATTCCAAATTCAAGACTGTTCATACACGTGTTCAATTTTATTCCCATATAACACCCTAACTATCCTTTTAACCTTTTATCCCACAAAAGTCTATATTCAATTTTAGCAACGCATTAAAACAATGAAATTTTTGTCTCTTATACTCAGTTGTCTTTCACTTATTATGTGCTTTATACAAGACTGTATATCTTCCATAGGCAATGGAGAAGTTTTATACCTACATTACAAATCCAGTCATCCATAGAGCCCATAACGGAATCTACGTTCAACTGTGCTAAAAAGGAAGTTTAATGTATGTAAAACAAATTAAAAAGCTATCCCTAGGCAGACACTCTGGTACAATTCACCATCCCTTGCTGTAAAGACCCAAACAAAAACATTGCTCTATGGGTACAATTCTTACACTTACTGTTGGGGTCAGCTAATGCTATTTTTAAATGCAGGCAATTCCTAAATGTTCCTGTCACAGTCTACTGAGGCAATTTCTCAATAATAAAATTCCTACATTTACTGGTAAGTGTATATGAAAAGTCTTTCTCAACAAACACAGCGTATACCCTGGGTAGCGAGAATCTACTAAGGCTGCTTCTCAATGAGGACAATTAATCCAGTGGATGTTCAGAGAGTATTAAATCTCTTTCACAATCAGGTTTGTTGATATACTTGCATGTCTGATTATATCAAGGCTAGTTCAAATGAGTGAAATTTCTACACCAACTAGCCAGAGTATATGAAGTAACTTTTTAATGATGGCCATTCCTACCCTTGCATGGCACCATGTATTTAGAATGATTCATAATGAGAGAATTCCTACACTTGCTAGTTAGTGAATACAAAGCATGTTTCTCATTAAGGCAATTCCTGGTCTTAGTTTTCAGAATATGAAGGCTAATTTTCAAAGATGTTATATTATCCATTTTCAGATCAAAGTCTAGTAAGGCTTTTTGACAGTTAGGTCCATTGCTACACATGGTGAGCAGAGGTTATAAAGGCTATTTCTCAGTGTGGGCAATTCTTGCACATGCTGGTCAGAGTCTTGTCAAGCCATGCCTTAAGGAGTGCCATTTTCTTCAGCTGTGGACAAGTGCACTAAGCCTATTTATCAAGGAGTTCCTTTACAACAATTGATAGAGTAAATTAAGACTATTTGAAAACAACAGCAATTTCTAATTTTGCTTATCTAAGTCTTCAATGTCTATTGCTCAACAACAGTATATGCTACCCGTGCTTTCCATAGCAATATTCAAATAATTTGAAAAATATATTTTATTATTTATGTATGAAGAGAGGAAGAGAGAAAATAAGAGATAGAGAGAAAGAAAAAAGGATATGCCAGGGCTTCTTTCTCCTGCAAATGTCCTCTAGATGCATGGACCACTTTGTTCTTCTGTCTTACATGTGTGCAGAGGAATTAGATTAAGGCCATTAAGCTTTCTAGGAAGCACCTGGCCCTGTAACACAAAACCATTACTTTAGCCCAGCTGTATTTCTTATTGTTTTCAATCGATATTTTAAAAAATCTGTAATGAATGAATCTCTGTCTGCATGTGATGCAGTTACTATTCCCTCAGTTCTGGCTGTACCAGTGACTTAGTGCCTCTATTTTAAATGAATTCTTCCAGACACAGAAGGACCTGGATATCTTTGACCTAGCAGTGCCTGGCACTACCTATGCAAGACAATCATAATAGGAGGAAATGATGATGACATCAAAATAAAAGACTATTTGAGCAGGTGAGTGAATATGATGGAGAGTGGAATTGTAAAGGGGAATGTGACAGGGGAAGGAATTATCATTCTTTATTTTTCATAATTATGTTAATAACAGAAAATATTGCCTCTATTTCTGGTGAAATAAATTGGCTATCAGGTCATGTTTGTTTCTGCTCTGGTGTAAAGCCTTAACCTCACATGGGGAATGAGAGCCTTGGCTGAACTTAGAATACAAATCAAATACAGATTTAATAGCACCTTAAGTTTCTGCTCCAATGTGCTTATATACAGAGGTGATCAGGTAACACAAGCAAAGGAGATAAAATGCCAGATTCCGTACTGTCTATGTGCCTTACAATTTCTATGTACATATGATAAGAGGCCCTAAGTGGCCCAAATGATAGGTCAATACTTTTCACAAAAACAGTGTGTATGTATTTGTTATTGTAGGACTTAAATCATACTCAAATTGGGTGATTTAATTTTGTTATTAACAATTAATGAACGTTTCTCCATAACTGTTAGCATATTTTGCCTGCATATATAAATTTATATATTTAATACATAATACCCACACTCTCTTTGTTTCAGATACAGCTTGGTTTTCCCACAGGAATACCACTATCTTAATTTTTAATGTTTATTATTATCATTATTATTCTTATTAACAACACCAACATAGTTCATATGGATACATCCTATGTTGGTACCCTGTTTTCCTTTGTCCCTTCCCACATTCCACTGGGGACACTCCTGAGTGGGGTTGCAGGTATGCCTCATGGGGTTGTGGTTTATGCCTTTGGAAGCAGCTGTCAGTTTTTCTCTGGGGAGGAAGTTTCTCTGGGCATGATGTCTCAATCTGTGCATCTTAAAATCTTTTTGGCGCTCTTCTGAAAAATTTTTGACCCATGATGGGTGAATTTTAAGTCTACTTCAGTGGTGAGTACTTAGGAACCTCTGGATATTTGCTTTGGTAGATGTTGAGTATCCTCAGAGTCTGTCTTCTAAACCCTGGTGGTGATTATCCGGTTCAGCATGGAAGCAGTACTCTTGCTCATCACCACAGTTACTCTGTAATTTCAGCTGCTTCTAGGCTGAAGTGTGAGGGGTCCTTTATCTCCTGAGGTCTATCTACTCTATGTGCACACTATCTGGCAGTGGTATCCTGAAATTGTGGACACCGGGGCCCGTCAATCAGGAGGGTGGAGCAAGGAATATTCTTCAGCGGCATGTGTGCAGGATCCAAGCAGACCCCAGCCAGCCACCAAGGGACCTATTCTTACCAGAGAAGTGGGAGGATCTGGGAAACAGGGATATTTGCCCTGCTCACTCTGTGTGTGCACCCTGTAGGGTCTAAGTCTATTTCTTAGTGAGGCAATTTTACAGTTGCTGGCAAGGGACAAGTAAGGCTATTTATCAATGAAGACTTGTCTCATCCTTGCCATTCAAACAGTATTAATGCTACTTAAGGCTGTTTTATGGAGGGCATTCATACATGTGGCGGACAGAGATAATTAAGGCTATATTTCAGGGCAATTCTTACACTTTTGGACAGGATAAGTCTACTAGGAATATTTCTCAATGGGGGTAATTCCTGTATTTGCTCCTCAGAATATCTGAAGTATATTTTCAAAGATCATTGTCAAATACACTTGTTTCTAAATAATTGTCATTCCTTCACATTCTGGTCAAAGTTTACTCTACTATTTCTAGGTTAGTTCTATTGTCACAACTTCTCATCACAGACCATGAATAGTATTTCTCAATGAGGGCAGTCCCTACACCTGTTAGTCAGAGCTAAGTAAGAGGACTTATCAATGAAGATTGGTCATACACTTTCAGGTCCTTGTCTTCTAAGGCTGATTCACAATGAGGTCAATCCATACACATGCTTACCAAAGCCAACTTTGGCTATTTCTCAACGAGTTCAATTCTTATGTCTCCTGTTCACAGATTATGAATGTGATTTGTTAATGACAGCCATTGCTACTCTTGCTTTGAACAGTCTAATGAGGCTGTTTCATAATTAAGGAATAGATACAATTAATGGTTTGGTCCTAGTATAAATATCATTTAAAGAGGACCATCCCTAAACTTCATGGTCAGATTCTCCTAAGGTAATTTCTAGAGGGAGGAATTTCCAACCCCTTTTGTCATTGTGCACTGCAGCTATCTTACATTGAGAGCCATTCCTTTCCTTACCAGTAAGAGACTACTAATACTATTTCGAAATGATGATTCTTACAGTTGTTATTCAGATCCTGTGGATGCTAGTTCTCAGAAGGGTGATTTATACACCTGCAGCTCAACTTATTCAACAGCTGTTGCTACATGAGGTCTATCTCTATACTTGTTTATCAGAGAGCACAAAGGGTATTTTTCTTTTAATTTTTTTATTAATTAGTTTTGTATTCAGCAAATACAGTCAGTTTGGTACCATTATTAGGCTCATCCGTGACCTACCCCTTCCCATTGGCCCCCTCCTTGTTGAGGTATATGAGTCGTGTGTTGTAGAGTCAGCCCACAGTTATTGGTAAGATAAATGTCTCTGCATATCATGACCCAACATGTGGCTCTGACATTCCTTCTTCCCCCTCTTCTGCAAAAGTTCCCTTAGCCATGTTGTGTTCAATTTTGGTCTGCTTCAGTGCTGAGTTGTTGGGGGCCTCTGGGGTTCTGGCTCTCTGATTTGGTAGGCATTGATTTTTCTCTGTGTTGGTCTCCTTCCCCTTTGTGCTGGTATCCAGTTCCTCAGGAAAACAGCACCCTTGCTTGTTTCACCAATTTTTCTTACTTTAAGCCAGGGGCCTTCTGAGGTATGCTGGGGTGGCTCTCTCCTTACATCTGCATCTATCTGAAAAAGAGAAGCAGATTCTCCAATGGAGAGTAACTTAGCTCCAGGACAAATGAGATAACAGAGAATTTAATAGGTGTAGGCCCTCCTGTAGCCCATGATTGATAGTAGTGTGATATTGGAGAGTGGTATAATGTTTGAATATGGTTCTGACTTGTTTCCCAGCTCCAGCTATGGGTCCCAAACCACTGAGGGGATCAGTTAGCCAAATCAAGAGCAGTTAGTTCCCCACCTTGGCTGTGTGCCACTATCGCACTTGTGTGGGCATCACAATGGGTTATTTGCTTGTATGTAGGTTAGACCATGAGTTGATTGGACAGATATTGGTCATTTTCCCCCAGACGCCCATGTGGCACCTTCTGGCACTAGACGTGCTAATTATCTGGGGACTGACTCTCTTCTAGATTCCAGCCATGCCGTTCCATTTTACATGTCAACTGCATATGGTATGTTCAGCAGTAGGGTCTTGCCACTAACCTTTGGTGGGTCATCAAGTACTCTGATAGAAATCTGTCTTTTAGGAAACCTTGAAGGTCTCTCTGATCAAACGCTCATTGTGGATGATAGCCGCAGGCTGGTACTGGGATTTATAGGCCAGTGCCCACTAAGAAAATGAAGAAAATATAACTAATATACAAGAGTTAGAGGGAAGACAGAGAGAAAGAGGAGGGAGGGAAGATGTATAAGATTAAGGTTATCATTGATCCTACCCTCTCTTGTGGTTTAGGTGTTCCCTGTAAGGTGTTGGTGAAAGTTCAGCCATTTGGTCTGCTTTTAGGAAGTAGCATTTTATGGTACATTGCAGTTTGGGTCTAGATTTGTGTTTCCCACCCTTTCATTGCCGTCTCCTCCTCCCCATCCATCCTAGGGTTTAGTCCACGAGATGCTTGCTAGGTATGCAAGGTATCTTGGGTAGATTCAGGTTAGTTGCTGTAGATGAGTGAGACTATGTGGTGATTTTCTTTCTGTGATTGGGTAAGTTCACTGGAATGATGTGTTCCAGGTTCAACCATTTTTTCCCCAAATTTCATTGTGTCATCTTTTCTTACTTCTGTATAGAATTACATTGTGTAGATATACCACATCTTAGTTATCCATTCTTCTAGTGATGGACATCTGGATTGATTCCAGCTCTTAGCTATTATGAATTGAGCTGCTACAAACATGGTTGAGCAAATCTCTCTGGCCTGTGGTTTGAAGGTTTTAGGGTACATGCCCAGTAAGGGTATAACTGAGTCTGTTGGTATCTCTATAGTCAGCTTTTCCAGGAGTCTCCATATTGCTTTCCAAAGTGGTTGTACCATCCTACCTTCCCACCAACAGTGGATGAATGTTCCTGTTTCTCAACATCCTCACCAGCATTTATTTTCATTTTATTTTTTGATGTTTGCTATCCTTAGTGGGGTAAGGTGGAATCTCATAGTTGTTTAATTTGCATTTATCTGATGATTAGGGATGATGAACATTTTCTTAAGTGTGTGTTTGCCATTTCTATTTCTTCCTCTATGAACTGCCTGTTCAGCTATTTGCCCCATTTTATGAGTGGGGTGTTTGACTTCTTACTGTTTAGATTTTTGAGTTGTTTGTAGATTCTAGAGATTAGGCCTCTGTCAGTTGGGTAACCCGCAAATATTTTCTCCCATTCTGTGGGTAATGTTGTTGGCTTTGCTTATTGTATGCTTGTCTGTAAAGAAACTCTTCAATATGTAAGTAGAACGATTGAGATGTCAAGGTAATATGATGGAGAATGGAATTTCAAAGGGGAAAGTGTAGGGGGTGGAGAGGGAGGGAATTACCATGGGATTTTTTTTTAATAATCATGGAAAATGCTAGTAAAAATTTAAAAAAGAAAAAATAATAATAATAAAGCCAGCCGTGGTGGCACACGCCTTTAATCCCAGCATTCGGGAGGCAGAGGGAGGAGGATCGCCATGAGTTCAAGGCCACCCTGAAACTACATAGTTAATTTCAGGTCAGCATGGACCAGAGTGAGATCCTACCTTGAAAAACAAAAAATAAAATAAAATAATAATAATAATAAAAAGATAAAAAAAAAAAAAAGAAACTCTTCAGCTTCATGTGATCCCATTGGTTGAGTGACTGTTTAAGAACTTGAGCCACTGGGGTTTTGTTCAGGAAGATTTTTTTCCATTCCTATATCATGGAAAGTACTTGCTAAATTTTCTTCCAGTAGTATTCAAGTTTCTGGTCTTATTTGAGGTCTTTGATCCATTTGGATTTGAGTGTAGTGCATGGTGAAATGTGTGGATTACATTTCAGTGTCCTGCATACAATTCTCCAGTTTGTCCAGCACCATTTGCTGAAGATGCTATCTTTTTTCCAGCCTATATTGTTCAGGCCTTTGTTGAATATCAAGTAGCTATAGTTGCTTGGCCCAAAGTCTGGGTCCTTCCCTCCAGGCTGTGCTTACCTTCTCTATGGGTTGTGCTCACAATTGGTTTTAAATAGTCTGAAATGGGCCCCTCTTTCCAGAATTTTTTTCTAGAAAAACTCTTCATTAATCACATAGAAGTTCCTTACTCCTCCCACCAAAGATATTTAAATATTTCACTCAATACTATGTGATACCACACAGTGTACATCTGAATAAGGCTTCTGAACCAGCTAAACAGCTTGAATTTCTGAATATACTTGTGCCATATCAAATAAATTCTTTTTTAGCTTCAACCACTATTGTGAATGTGTGAACTCTGCAGCTTCTGTCACTTTTCAAGCTGCTGGCCCGCTGTTCCAGTGGGATTAAAGTGGGAATATTTGGCTGTGACCAGCATGCCTTGATGACAAACATTTTTTTTTCATTGATTGTCAAAGATCAGTCCCCACCCAATAATAGTTTTCTCTTAATGGTTTTAGTGACCTGTAGCCAAAGTGGGCTATAAAATTACAAATATTATATTGCACAAATGAAAAAGTTATATTATCATTATGGCATATTATTATATTTGCTTATTACCAAACTTATTATGGTTACAAGTTTCATACACTGCACTTAATTTATACCTTGAGATTTATAAAAGGTTATAAATATTTACATAATATATGCCCTCCCATATTCTTTATCATAGCTCAGCATGAAAATGTACTACCCAAGGGACCCAGTGACTTATTAAAATAAGTTTAAACATAAACTCAGGCTGACAAGATAGCTCAGTGGTTAAGGCAATTTCATGCAGAGCCTAACAACCCACATTTGATTTGGCATTACCCACATAAAGCCATATGTTCAAAGTGACACATGCTTCTGGAGTCTGTTTTCAGCAACTTTAGCCCTGACACATCCATTCTCTCTGCATGTCTCTCTTCTATCTCTGCTCTGCTTGCAAATAAGTAGTTTTTTTGGGAAAAAAATGACAAACTCATTCACTTAAGATAAGGGTTGTCTCAGAAAACAGTCTATGCCGAGAATCTTTAAAATTTACAAGGGAGTCTGGTTTGATGATGTACTCCTTCAATGCCAGCACTGACTTGATGGTGCACACCTTCAATGATAGCACTCACTTGGGAGGCTAAGGTTTGAGGACATAGTTGTGAGTTTCAGGCCTTCCTGAGTGACAGAATAAGTTCTGGGTCAGTCTGGACTACAATGAGACACAGCCTTAAGAAGACAAAAAATAAATTAACTAAAATTTGTGAAGGTCCTTCATGGAAGCACTCGCTTAGAAAGATGAAAGCCTGTGATGTTGGTTTCTTCACACTGGATGTTTGCTATGTTTCTTTGTCTGAGCTCTCAGAATATTATTTTTTCTTTGCTTCTATGCTTTTGCGGGTAGGATTTCACTCTAGCCCAGGGTGACCTAGAATTCACTCTGTAGTCTCAGGCTGTCCTCAAACTCATGACAATCCTTCTATCTCAGCCTCTAAAGTGCTGGGATCAAAAGTGTGCACCACCATGCCTGGCTAACAGTACTATCTTGAAGAAAGTGTGTTTATTCACCTATAGGTGGACACTTTAGAATTGGGCCTCATGCTAAGAAAACAAACAAACAAAAATGTCTGGTTAGAAGTTGAAATATTCCATTGTGTTTTGTTAATAGTGAAGGTTTCTAGATTGAGTTTACTTCACAATGGGTAGGGGAAGGATGCCTCAGACAGACACTCCTGCATCCCAGGCAAGCTGATGATCACTGCAAGAGGGGAGTCTGGTCCATCAGTGATGTAGTCACTGGTAAGTTCACCATTGCACAGTTTGTCACCTTGCACCCATGATCATGAGCCAAAAATAGTTAAAAGCCAGCACTTTCAAAGCAGAGTGGGAGGTTGGCCGTGAGTTCGAGGCCAGCCTAAGACTATCAAGTCAGCCTGGACTAAAGTGAGACCCTACCTCAACAAAACCAAAATAAATAAATAATGAAATAAAATAAATTAATTAATTAAAATAAAAAGTGGTTAATTTGGGGGAATAAGACAAAATGAATTTCATGCAAGTATGAAAATATCAAATATGAAAAAATAAACTGGCCAGGTGGAGTACTCCTTTAATCTCAGTACTCAGGTGCAGAGGTAGGAGGATCCCTGGGAGTATGAGGCCACCCTGAGACTACAGAGTTAATTCCAGGTTAACCTGAGCTACAGTGAGACCTTGCCTCAAAAAACCAAACCAAACAAATAAATTTTAAAAAATTGTATAATAAAAAGACAAATATAATTGTCTCCCCCCACAGAGTGCTAAGCTCTCCTTGCTTCTCAACTTCTTTCAAAATATTGCACTCAAGATGATATTTATGATTGAATTGCATGGATTCCTGAAGGCCAACGGACTTTAGGATAGACTGCCCAAGGACCAGATTTCTCAGTATGCCATGGGAACAGACACAGTGGAATCAGATTTGACAGGCAAAGGTGGATGTGTTTGCTAAATAATCTCCCACCCCCGGGATGCTTGGATCCATCTAGCCCGCCACGCTGGAGACTATGGAGGGAGTCACTTTGCAACCAAGATGTCATAGTGAGTAAGAGTAAGAACTGTCATGAGGGGCTGGAGAGATGGCTTAGCTGTTAAGGCACTTGCCTTTGAAGCCTCAAGCCCCAGGTTTGATTTCCCCAGGACTCATGTAAGCCAGATGCACAAGGTATTACATATCTCTGGAGTTTGCTTGCAGTGGCTGGAGGCCCTGATGTGCCCAGTCTCTCTCTTACTCTGCTTATTCCTCTCACTCTCCCAAATAAATAAAGTCAAAATACATAAAAGAGTAAGAACTGTCATGAGGAGCTGGAAAGATACTGTAGTGTTTAAGGCACTAATCTGCAAACCCTAAGAACCCAGGTTTGATTCCCCTGTACACACATAAAGCCAGATGCACAAGATGGCACATGTCCAGAGTTCATTTGCACTAGTTGGAAGCCCTGGTGCACCCATTCTCTTTCTCACAAATAAAGAAACAAACAAATATTCAAGACAGCAGTTCATCTATCTGCTGCTGAGCTGGCCTGCAAGGCAGATATCTCCACAGCAAAATCCTCTCTCTCGCTCTCTCTCAGAAATAAGTAAGTAAAATAGTTTTGAGAAGCAGTTTGGAGAGAGAGAGAGACAGAAAGAAAGAATGGGTGTTCTAGGCACTCGAGTCACTGTGAATGAACTCCAGATGTATGTACCACCTTGTGCATCTGGCTTTTATGTGCACACTGGAAATTCCAACCCAGGTTCTCACGATTTGCAGGCAAACATTTTAACCTCTGAGCAATCGCTACAGAGATTTACTGAATTGTGAGATAGAAAGAGGCACAGAGAGAGAGACAGACAAAGAGAGAGAGAGAGAGAGAGAGAGAGAGAGAGAGAAATGGGCATGATGCCAGGGCCTGCAGATGCATATGCCACCTTGTGCATTTGGCTTACATGGATTCCGGGGAATGAATCCTTGGTCCTTAGGTTCATAGGTAAACGTCTTAACTGCTAAGCCATCTCTCCAGTCCTATATAATATATTTTGATCATAATTCCCTCTCATTACCTTTTCTTGGCCTTTTTTCTCTGTCCCTTTTCCACTGAACCTCTTTCTCTTTCTAACTAGCCTACCTTCAATTTTCATAGCATTTATTTTTCCTGGTGTGTGTATGCGACACCCACTGAACTTAAATAGTGTTTGCATGAACAGGGGCGGCCTATTATTTTCCAGAGTGTGTGTACCAATGGCTGCAACTATTCCCTCCCCCACTGTCAATCACCCCTCAGAGGGATGAGGGACCCCATGCTCTCCTCCATCACCCTTGGTGCAATGTAAATGGGCTCAAGGTTGTGAAGAGTTTGTGCACATCATGTCAGTCAGTGAGGTCATGTGTATTGTGACCATGTCATGAGTAGAGACAGTGTTACACAGCTCTCTTACCCACCCTCTGTCTCTTATGGTCTTTCTGCCTCTCTAAGGCTCATGGAAGATGGCAGAAAAATCATGAGAGTGGGCCACAGCCTGTCTCTGTTTCGTTCTGCATGATAGAAATGCCACAGTAGCCCTGCACCATGTCATATTAGTGGAGTCTAAATTCATTAGTATTTGTAAGACCATTGGAACACAGCCTAGCAAGTTGATGGGCATACCATGTATCATTGTATAAATGTTTCAGTGGAATAATGTGGAGGGACTGTCTGAGATTTCACGGACCATTACCATTCTCAACCCCTGGTTGTAATGGTTTTATCCAATTATGATGGGGTCTTTCAAAGCATTATATCATATCAGAATTTGGTAAAATGGGTCATCCTGTCAGCATTGAAATTAAGTCATGAATCATATTTTTAATCCAGGTTGTAATGATATTTGCCACAAAATACAAACAGAATAATTATCAGTCTTTCAGCTACTTGCTAACAAAAGAGGGTTTGTTTATTTATTTATTCAAATAAAAGTATAATCAAGGAAAGAAAATGCTAGCTGATCAGGGGTTTCATACCTATAATCCTAGCACTAAGGAGGTTGAGGCAGGAGGATGCCCTTGAGTTTCAGGCCAGCCTGGACTACAGAGTATGTTCCAGTTCAGACTGGGCTAGAGTGAGACCTTATCAAATTTAAAAAGCAGAAAAATGTTAAGTGGTCTGGTGACAGAATTAGGTTAGTGACCTAAATATTGTGTAGAATCATCAAGCCCAATTTCATCAGCTTCTTCCCTTTGAAATTGAGCTGGTGGTGGTAGTCCATGCCATTAATGCCAGTACTTGGAAGCCAGAGGTAAGAAGACTGGTGGGAGTTCAAGGCCAGCCTGAGACTACATAGTAAATTCCAGGTCAGCCAGGTCCAGAGTGAGACCTTATCTCAAAAAAACAAAAAAAAAAATAAATGGCATCTTTCATACATTTCTTGAGTTGTATGTCAAAGTGTGCATGTGGGTATATACATGTGTTTATATATACATGTATATAAATGCATGGATGTCATAAGCTAATCCAATAAATTCCTTTACTCTTTTAAAAACAATTTTATTTATTTTTTGAAGGTGAGAGAACAAGGAAGAGAGAGAGAGAGAGAGAGAGAGAGAGAGAGAGAGAGAGAGAGAGAGAGAGAGAATGAACTCTGCCAGATGCATTCACCACTTTGTGCACCTGGCTTTAGTTGGGCACTGGGGAATTGAACCCAGATCCTTAGGCTTCTTAGGCAAGCACCATAACTGCTAAGCCATCTCTCTAGCCTGATTCCTCTTTTAATAATTCATTGTATTCTGTATAGAACTGTGATGAATACAAAATACATATGTCATATAAAATATATGCCATATATGTACATATATACATACATTTGTGCAGTTAACAGAATTAGTTAGCTATGTTAGCAAGGCCCACTCTTTCTCTGGATTCCACATGAGCAGACCATGGAGAATTATCTACAGTAACACAGAACAAAATGCACTCTTCCCTTATAAAGGTATTGTGAAGAAAATCGCCATTCCAGCTCTAATATAAATGCACTTTGTGGTAATTGGATATGAGGTGAGAAGAAAAGATTTCTCATTATTGATTAACAAACCTCCTGGGAGAGCATATCTCATAGAATAGACTAACATGAATAGTAAATATTTTAAGGCATGGCATGGACCTCAATGGGTAAACTGCTTGCTCATCATGCAAGAAGCCCTGGATTTGCTTTCTAAAACCACAGGACGTGTCACACTCTAGTAGGTTTAGTCCCTGGGAGGCTTGACAAAATTCAAAAAGCAATTACTTAGACATTAATGAAATTCGACAATGGTTATGAGATAATAGAGAATAGTACTCTAATAGAAATAAGCTATGTTGCTATTGTGTGTTATGTGTTATAATGTGTTCTCCATTTGTTATTTCTAAGTTTTGCCATAACCCAAGGCACTGAGCATGGTCAGAAACGGCCCATTAGGCTGTGTCACGTTGATTCCCTGTAGGAAACACACATGGGAGCTTCATCACTTCATGAAACCATTCCAGGTGCAGTCTGGGAATTTCAGTCAGATGCAGAGTCGTCATACCCTACATATAAAGGGGTCCATTGTCAGGAATGTATATAAATTTCTGAAGTGTATTGTGTAAACAAGCCCTAAG
This sequence comes from Jaculus jaculus, assembly GCF_020740685.1. Lineage (NCBI taxonomy): Eukaryota > Metazoa > Chordata > Mammalia > Rodentia > Dipodidae > Jaculus > Jaculus jaculus. The sequence continues at coordinate 505,041 of NW_025423388.1, forward strand.
GTAGAATAGCTGCTGGGATGGGAACCTTTACAGCCAACTTGACATTTTATAGTATTTCTTCCTATGTAAACTACTGGAATAACTAAAGAGCGATTATAAACACCAGCTCTTAAGAGTTGCCTTTGTTGCAGATTGAATTAACAGGATATCTCACCTGTTAAGAAGCAACCAGCCAAACAAAAAGCACACACTTGTGCAATCGTGGCTCACAGCTGATGTAGGCAACCAACTACTCATGGCTTGATATAAGACACATTCAGATGGAGGGAACTCATCCTTGGCTCTTGGAAGTAAGCCACATTCCCCTGGACAGGAATCCAACAAGCTCCAAAGTGAACTCTCACTGTTCTTTAACTAAGAAGAGTGGAGAGGCTTCCGGTCAAGATGGCGACCGCCTAGCTGCACTACAAACAACGAGGGAAAAAAAGGCAAGTATTCAAGGGAAATTAGGAACTTTCTGAAGAGGGAGGGCACAGATTGGGATAAAAGAGGGAAGCACACACCCCCGCGACCCACGCCCTGCCACCCCGCCCGCCGCGAATAACTGCATCGGGCGCGGCCCCGCGCCCAGCGCCTGGCGCCCCGTGCACACCAAGCCCCACGCGCCCCAGCAGCCCAGCGCACCCCACAACCCCCGTGCCCCACACCCGCCGCGCCCCCCGCACCCCCCCAGCACGCCCCTCCCCCCCAGCGTGCCCCACGCTCCCTGTCCACACACGGCAGATGCGGCCCAAGCGAACCAAGGCTTCCCGCGCCCCGGGCATCCAGGCCTGCCCCGCGCCCCTGCGCGCCCAAGACCCTTGCGCCCCACCCCCGCGTGCTTAGAGACCACCCCACGCCCGCCCCACCCTCCCGCGCGCTCTACCCCCCGCGCCTTCCGTGCTCTCTATCCACACACAGCAGGCACGCCCCAAGCGCCCCGCGCCCCGGGCGCTCAGGCGTGCCCTGCACCCCCGCGCCCCCCGCGCACCCTGAGACCCCCACGCCCCACCCCCACGCACCTCGAGCCATCCCGCGCGCCCGCCCCCCCCTCCCCCCCCAGCGCGCCCAACGCTCCCTACCCACAGGCGACAGGCGCGCTCAAAGCGCCCCGCAGCGTCCAGCGCCCGGGTGCCCAGGTGTCCCCCGATCCCCCTGCGTGCCCCGAGACTCCCCGCGCCCCACCCCCGTGCTCCTCGAGCCCCCCCCGTGCACCCCACCACCGCCGCGCCCAGACTGCCCCGCAGCGTCCCAAAGCATCCAGCATTCCATCTTACCTCAGCGTGCTCCACACCCCCTGCGCTACCCGCGACCCCCTGGACCCCCTCAGCCCCGTCCCCCGCGCGATCCGCCCACTCCCCCCCTGGAGTCCAGAGCACCCCACGGTATCCCACAGCGCCCCACGCTCCTAGCTGCCCCCCCTCCCCTCACGCCCTGCTGTTCTCACATCACTTGCCGCCGGTCAGTTTCTGCTGTGTCCTGATTCCGTACCCACATCATCTGCCTCTGCACTACAATTGCACGTGCAGTGGGCCCAGTCCCACAGCAAGAGCCACATAAGTCCACACTGAGTCACTAGCGCCAGCACAGGTGCCATCCCCTACCTGTACATCGCCACCCATCCCCCACTCCCCTGAGGCGGAAGAGCACAGACTGTTTACAGACCCCAGTGTACCCAGCCAGAATCTAGGCACCTTCAAGGCTTGCTACCTCAGTCCCTTTTCAAGCTCAAAGGCAGGCAGCTTAGGTGCATTACTGGGTGAGAATTCAGGCAACTTTGGTGCCCCTGTCAGGCTATAGGTAGGCAGCTTTGGCAAGAGTGAGCAAAAACCCAGGCTGCTTACAACTGCCCCAGGCTGCCTTGGATTTGCATTAAGCTAGATCCCAGGCTGCTCCACCCACCTACCTGCCCATACACTGACATGGGTAGACCACAGCGCAAAAGAAATAACATGAAAAATAAAATGGAAGAAAATCCAGACAGATCACCCAGTCCAACAAGGATCACAACAAACCAAAACATAGAAGAGTGTTTAGGATCAGAACATCAAGTGGAAGCAATGAACAATGCAACCCTGACCAAACTACTGCTAGATCTGACAGGAAAGCTACAAAGGATAGATAATCGTATGGATGCTACCATCACTAAGCTAGAGCAATATGATAAGACACTGGAAGGAATTCAAAGAGAGCTAAGAGAGTTGAGGGAGAATGAAAAAAAAGAGGACCTTAAAAATCAGCTGGCCACACTAAATGAAAACATAAAGAAATGCAAGGATGATTTCCAAGAATCAGCAAGAAAATCAGAAAATGAGACAAAAAGGGAGCTGGACAAAGCGATGAAAGTGATACATAGGAAAGTAGTAGAAAATGCAAACTTAATTGAACAAGTCCAAAACTCTCTAGAGGCTCTCAAGAATAGAGTCAGCGAAGTGGAAGATAGAAATTCTGATCTGGAAGACAGGATGGAAGAAACAGTTCGAGAGTCCAAAAATTTCAGTAAGTTCAAAAGTTCCTGTGAACAGAACATGAGAGAATTGTGGGATACACTTAAACGTCCTAATATTAGAATCATTGGAATACCAGAAGGAGAAGAATTTCAGACCAAAGGCATGGAGAACTTATTTAACACAATAATTGAAGAAAACTTCCCCCGTCTCTTAAAAGAAAGGCCCATCAAGATTCAAGAAGCAAACAGAACTCCTAACCGACTAGACCAAAGGAGAAACTCCCCAAGGCATATTATCATTAAGACTCTAAACATTGACACCAAGGAAAAAATCCTAAAAGCAGCTAGAGAAAAACAGCACACCACTTTCAAAGGAAACCCCATCAGAATTACTTCAGACTTCTCAATGGAAACCCTGAAAGCTAGAAGGGCCTGGAATGATACTCTCCAAACGCTAAGAAACTATGGCTTTCAACCTAAACTACTCTACCCAGCAAAAGTCTCCCTTATAATAGATGGTGAAAGGAAAACTTTCCATGATAAAACTCAGCTTTACAATTATATGAACACAAAACCAAACCTACAGAAAGTACTCCAGGAAATTCTCCACAGAGAGGAAACAAATAACCAAACACAAATGCCTACAAGAAGAAGATCACAGCAATCAAACCCAGAGTAGATACAAAAAAAAAAAAAAAATTCCATGGAAATGCCAACACACCTCTACCACCACAAAATGACAGGGATCAAATCAAATATCACAGTCATCACCCTAAACATTAATGGCCTTAATTCACCCATCAAGAGACACAGGCTAACAGGGTGGATCAAAAAATTAGACCCCTCAATCTGCTGCCTTCAAGAAACCCACCTTACCACTAAACACAGAAACCACCTCAGGGCAAAAGGGTGGAAAACAATATTCCAAGCAAATGGGACTAAGAAACAAGCAGGTGTAGCTATATTAATATCAGATAAAGTTGACTTCAAACCAAAAACAATCAAAAAAGACAAAGAAGGCTACTTCCTACTTGTAAAGGGAACAATCCATCAAGAGGATATTACAATCATAAATCTGTATGCACCAAACAAGGAGCACCGCAGTTCATAAAACAAAACCTACTTGACAATAAAACAGAAATAACCACCAACACCATCATAGCTGGGGACTTTAACACACCATTATCAGTAATAGACAGATCATCCAAACAGAAGCTCAACAGGGAAGTAAGAGAGCTCAACAAAACCAAAGAGCACTTAGACCTAACAGACATCTACAGAACTTTCCACCCCAAATCCACAGACTACACATTCTTCTCAGCAGCCCATGGAACATACTCTAAAATAGACCATATACTGGGTCACAAAGATAGCCTCCACATATTTAGGAAAATCGACATAATTCCCTGCATGATATCAGATCATAATGCTATATTCCTAGAAATCAACAACAAAAAAACCAACAAGAGCCCAAACGGCAACTGGAAACTGAATAGCACACTCTTAAACAATAAATGGATAGTGGATGAAATAAAAAATGAAATTGCAAAATTCCTGGAATTGAATGACAATGAGAACACATCATACCAAAACTTGTGGGACACAATGAAGGCAGTCCTCAGGGGAAAATTCATAGCACTCAATGCCTTCATAAAAAAGACAGAAAAATCCCAAATCAATAGCTTAACCATCCACCTAAAGGCATTGGAAAAACAAGAAAAATCCAACCCAAAGAGCTCCAGAAGGAAGGAAATAATTAAAATCAGAGCAGAAATTAATGAATTGGAAACCAAGGAAACAATTAAGGCAATTGACAAAACAAAGAGCTGGTTCTTTGAAAAAATAAACAAGATTGACAAACCTCTGGCCAATTTGATCAAGCAAAAAAAGGAGAGACTCCAAATTAACAAAATTCAAAATGAAAAAGGAGAGATTACAACAGACATCAGTGAAATCGGCAGAATCATCAGGACTTATTTCAAAAACCTCTACTCCACAAAACTGGAAAATGTGGAGGAGATGGATAAATTCCTGGATGCATATCATATACCAAAGCTAAACTCAGAGCAGATCAACCACCTCAATGAACCCATCACGCTCATGGAGATTGAAAAAGTAATAAAAAACCTCCCAAAAAAGAAGAGTCCAGGACCAGATGGATTCCCAGCCGAATTTTATCAAACCTTCATGGAAGAACTCAAACCAATCTTCCTAAAACTGTGCCACACAATTGAAGAACACGAAAACTACCCAACTCCTTCTATGAAGCTAGTATCACCCTAATCCCAAAACCAGGCAGAGACCCCACAAGAAAAGAAAACTATTGGCCTATTTCCCTAATGAACATAGACGCAAAGATCCTCAACAAAATTCTCGCAAACCGAATCCAACAACACATCAAAAGCATTATCCACCTTGACCAAGTGGGATTTATCCCAGGAACACAAGGGTGGTTCAACATACGAAAATCTGTCAATGTAATACACCACATAAACAAGCTTAAACATAAAAATCACATGATCATTTCGATAGATGCAGAGAAGGCCTTTGACAAGATACAACATCACTTCATGATCAAAACTTTGGAGAGAATCGGCATGGCCGGTTCACATCTTAATATAATAAAGGCAATATACAAAGCTCCAAAGGCCCAAATAATTCTTAATGGAGAGAGACTGGAGGAATTCCCATTGAGATCAGGAACAAGACAGGGATGTCCTCTCTCACCTCTGCTTTTCAATATAGTTCTGGAAGTCCTAGCTCAAGCAATAAGACAGGAGAAGGAAATAAAAGGGATACAATTTGGAAAGGAAGAAGTTAAGTTAGCTCTATTCGCTGATGACATGATTGTATATGTAAGAGACCCAAGAGACTCCATCCCAAAACTCCTCAAGGTGATTAACTCTTATAGCAAAGTAGCAGGATACAAAATCAACGCACAAAAATCGGAAGCATTTCTGTATGCAAATGACAAAGACACAGAAAAAGAAATAAAGGACATAGTCCCATTTTCAATAGCAAAAAATAAAATAAAATACCTTGGAATAACGTTAACCAAGGAAGTAAAAGATCTATACAACGAAAATATAAAAACTCTCAAAAAAGACATTGAGGAGGACTTGAAATGATGGAAAGACCTCCCATGCTCCTGGATAGGCAGAATTAACATTGTGAAGATGACAATCCTACCAAAGGCAATATATAGATTTAACGCAATTCCAATTAAAATCCCTACAATGTTCTTCACAGACATAGAAAAAATGATCTCAAATTTCATATGGAAAGGCAGAAGGCCTCGCATATCCAAACATATCCTCAGCAAAAGAAATACCTCTGGTGGCATCACCATACCTGATAGAAAGTTATACTACAAAGCCATAGTAATAAAAACAGCATGGTACTGGCATAAAAACAGGAGTATAGACCAATGGAATAGACTTGAGGACCCAGATTTTGGGCCAAGCAACTATAGCTACTTGATATTCGACAAAGGCCCAAACAATATAGACTGGAAAAAAGATAGCATCTTCAACAAATGGTGCTGGACAAACTGGATAACCACATGCAGGAAACTAAAACTTGATCCACACATTTCACCATGCACAACACTCAAATCCAAATGGATCAAAGACCTCAACATAAGACCAGAAACTCGAAAACTACTGGAAGAAAATTTAGGAAGTACTTTCCATGATATAGGAATGGGAAAAGACTTCCTGAATAAAACCCCAGTGGCTCAAGTTCTTATACAGTCACTCAACCATTGGGATCATATGAAGCTGAAGAGTTTCTTTACAGATAAGCATATAATAAACAAAGCCAATAGAATACCCACAGAGTGGGAGAAAATATTTGCAGGTTATCCAACTGATAGAGGCCTTATCTCTAGAATTTACAAAGAACTCAAAAGTCTAAACAATAAGAAGACAAATACCCCACTCACAAAATGGGGCACTGAGTTAAACACGCAATTCACAGAGGAAGAGATACAAATGGCAAACACACACCTAAGAAAATGTTCATCATCCCTAATCATCAGAGAAATGCAAATTAAAACAACTATGAGATTCCACCTTACCCCAATAAGGATAGCCAATATCAAAAGGTCAAATGAAAATAAATGCTGGCGAAGATGTGGAGAAGCAGGGACACTCATTCACTGTTGGTGGGAATGCAGGATGGTACAACCACTTTGGAAAGCAATATGGAGACTCCTGAAAAAGCTGACTATAGAAATACCAACAGACCCAGTTATACCATTACCGGGCATGTACCCTAAAACCTTCAAACCAAAAGCCAGAGAGATTTGCTCAACCATGTTTGTAGCAGCTCAATTCGTAATAGCTAAAAGCTGGAATCAACCCAGATTTCCATCATTAGAAGAATGGATAACAAAGATGTGGTATATCTACACAATGGAATTCTATACAGCAGTAAGAAAAAATGACATAAAGAAATTTGAGGAAAAGTGGTTGAACCTGGAACAGATCATTCTCAGCGAACTTACTCAATCACAGAAAAAAAATCGACACATAGTCTCACTCATCTGCAACACCTAAACTGACTTTGCCCAAGATGCCTTACATACCCAGCAAGTACCTCATGGACTAGACAATAAGATGGATGGGAGGGCGGGGAGGGAATCAAAGGGTGGAAAACAGTAATCCGGACCCAAACGGCAATGGTACCATAAAATTCTACTTCCTAAAAGACAGACCAAATGACTGAACCTTCACTAGTCCCTTACAGGAAACACCTGAACCACAAGACACTGGAGAGGGTAGGATCAAGACTGACCTAAATCTCCTACATCTTCCCTCCCTCCCTCTCCCCTTCTCCCCTCTATCTCTCTTCTCTCTAACTCTTGTATATTAGTTATCTTTTTCCTCAATTTCTTAGTGGACACTGACCTGTAACCCCACATCCAGCTTTGGCCTACAATCCACAATGAGCTTTTGATCAAAGAAACCTACAAGGTTTCCCAAAACAATGACAGACTTCTGTCAGAGTAATTGATGACCCACCAAAGGCCAGTGGTAAGACCCTATTGCTGAAGACTCCATACCCAGCTGACACGTAAAATGGAATGACATGGCTGGAAGCCAGGAGAGAGTCAGTCCACAGACAGTCAGCGTGTCTAGTGCCAGAAGGCGCTACATAGGCGACTGGGGGAAGTGACCAAGATCTGTCCAAGCAACACATTGTTTAACCTAAGTAGCAACAATTAACCGGATGTGATACCCATACAAGTGCAATAGTGGTACACAGCCATGGTGAGGAATCAATTGCTCTTGATTTGGCTAACTGATCCACTCAGTGGTACTAGACCCTTAGCTGGAGCTGGGAAACAAGTCAGAACCATACCCAAACACAAGCCCACTCTACAATATCAAGCTACCATCAATCACGGGGTATAAGAGGGCCTACACCTATCAAACTGTCTATCAAAAAAGTAAGTGTTATCTCAATTTTCTGGGTGCTAACTCACTCTCCGTTGGAGAATCTGCTTCTCTTTTCCAGATAGATGCAAATCCTAAGAAGAGAGCTGCCCCAACATACCTCAGAAGGGGCCCAACTGAAACTAAGGACAACTGGCGAAATAAGCAAGGGTGATGTTTTCCTGTGAACTGGATACCAGCACAAAGGGGAAGGAGATCAATTCAGAGAAAAATCAACTCCTACCAAATCAGAGAGCCAGAGCCTCAGAGGCCCCCAACACCTCAGCACTGAAGCAGACCAAAAATGAACCCAACATGGCTCAGGGAAATCTTGCGGAAGAGGGGGTGGAAAGAATGTCAGAGTTACATGTTGGGTCATGATTTTCAGAGACATTTATCATACTAATAACTGGGGGCTAACTCCACAATGCACGACCCATTTTCAATAATAAGGAGGGTCTAATGGGAGGGGGTAGATCACAGATGAGCCTAAATAATGGTACCAAACTGCCTGTATTTACTGAAAAGAAAACTAATAAATTAAATTAAAAAAAAATAATAATAATAATAAATAAATAAATAATATATGAAAAAAAAAAGAAGAGTGGATATACACATCAATATATCTCTCTAATAACTAGGCTTATCTCCTTTTATTCAAACTATCCTCACCTTTGGTTGAAGAATCTTTTTTATGTTACAGATGAAAGAGAACAGAACAAGGATACAACAATACATCAGGAAGAGAGTGGGGACTCTCTACCAGGAGATAAGGTAACCTCCACCTCAACTTCCCCAGTCCAGAAGTAATTACAGAGTAAGTGATGACACCAATACTGCTCTCATGGCTAGCCTGAAAACCACTTCAAGGGAAAGGGTGACAGACAATGTGGTCACTCAAACCTCATCATAACAGATATCCAGAGTCTACAAAGAACTCAACACTAAATCAGCTCTCTGTCTTGCCTGCCAAGGCCCAGGGAGCATTTCAAAAGAGGGCCTGGAAAGCTTCTGGAGGAGTGGCAATAGCCTGGGTACCATGTCCACCCCCCGCCCACCATGTAGAGACTGACTGAGGCCTCTGGGACCCCATAATGAATACCAATAACCCCACTGAAGAAGAACCTCAGCAGGATTGGAGCAGAGGTGACAGGGTTGAAAGTAAAAACTTTTTATAAAAAAAATCAATAAATAATAACACATTTAAAAATGAAAAAAGCACCTTGTTCAGTTAATTTTCAGTTTAACCCCTACTTATTTATCTCTAGATTTAGTTTTATGATTGTTTGTTGCCAATGGTGTGTGTTGCAATGAGCTTCCTAAAGAAGGAAGGTTTGGGGAACAGACATCAACATTGTCATCAAACATCAAATATTGTGAATCTGCTTTGATTTTCAATTTGTCGTCTTCTTCTTATGAAGACAAGAACAGCTTCAAACTCCGTGGGGCTTTTTGCACTTAACTTCTTTATTATTTTCTTTAGTTTTATTTCATATTGAGTTTGCTTAAGAAAGACATTTAAAGTTGTCAGTATTTCAAAGTGTGGTGTATGATTTGAGGAAAGATAGAGAATCTTCAAAGAGGCATTGATTATGGTTGCACAGACAGGCATATGAAAAACTACAAGCTAACAAAGCACTTAAAATAAAAGCAGGACTGGAACGATGGCATAGCTGTTAAGACACTTGCTTGCAAAGCCAAAGGACCCAAGCTCACATCTCCAGAACCCACATACATGATCTCTCTCTCTCTCTGCCTCTTTCCCACTCTTTCTCTCTCTTTCAATTAAAGAAATAAAAGCAAAACAAAAGCAAGTGAGAACAAACCAGAGGGTCTGAGTGCTAGGTTGGATAAATGCACAAACCAAAAATATAAAACATATGGACATGTTGTGTCTATCAAAATTTCCCCTAAATACTTATGTTGCTGCCCATAGATTAGTGCTGTTCTCTATCACCCCATCTAAGTGTCAGCAAACATCACAAAAGAAGGGTGGAAAGAATTTAACAGCCAAAGGACAAGTAAGAGTGATATGCTGCCTTGCAGACAGGAAGTAACCATCACATTCAAGGCCTTGCCCTGGCTGTCATTACCTGCACAGCATTTAGCCATCATCATTTACTCATGAATGACTTAGGGTGATGAAAAAAAAAAAAAAGTGAACATCAGGCTGGAGATATGGCTTATCAGTTAAGGTGCTTCCTTTGAGCCTGAAGACTCAGGTTAGATTCCCCAGTACCCATGTAAGCCAGATGCACAAGGGGGCACATATGTCTGGAGCTCATTTGCAGTGGCTAGATGTCTGGGTGTGCCCATTCTCTCTCCCTCACTCTCTCTTTATCTGCCTCTTTCCCTCTCTCTGAAATAAATAAATAAATAATTTAAAAATGTCAAGAACCTGCAACCCCAATGAGGAGGGCCCCCTTCAAAATGGCAGCTGGGATGAGCGAAAGTATTGTACCAGCACACGATGTTTCCATATTAAGTATGTCCATAATTAATAATAAAAAATATAAAGGCCAAAGGAAGGGGTGGAGGGCTTGTAACACTATCCCCCAGACACAAAGGGGCATGGCATTGATGACTTCACAGCGGTTGATGCGACTTACACAGACCTGCATAATAGGAGGGAAAAAAATGATGGCATTAAAGTGGAAGGGAAACAGTTGGAAAGAAAAGTGGATTCAGTGGAAGGGGGATGTGGAAGGTGGAAAAATGAGGTCAGTGGGAGAAATTATGATCATTGCATATCATGTACGATATGGTATACTGTATGGAAGTGTTCAATAGAAAGTTTAAAAAGGGAAGGAAAAAATAGAAATGAAAACCAGACTAGTTTGAAAGAAGAGGTTCAGAGAGAAAGGGATGGTGGTGAGACAAAAAGTAATGAAAGGCGATTATGATCAAAATATATTATGTGGGCTGAGTAGATGGCTTAGTGGTTAAGTGCTTGCCTGTGAAGCCTGAGAACCCTGGTTCTAGGCTCCATTCCCCAGGACCCACGTTAGCCAGATGCACAAGGGGCTCACGTGTCTGGGGTTCGTTTGCAGTGGCTGGAGGCCCTGGAGTGCCCATTCTCTCTATCTGCCTCTTTCTCTCCCAGTCTGCCACTTTCAAATAAATAAATAAACAAAAAATTTAAATATATATACATATTCTGTGCCTATGTGAATATTGTTAACAAAAACTTTTCTATTAAAAAAAGTATGAAAGCTGGGTGTGGTGGTGAATGCCTTTCATCCCAGCACTCAGTAGGCAGAAGTAGGAGGATTGCCATGAGTTCTAGGCCAACCTGAGACTACATAGTGAGATCAAAGCCAGTCTGTGTTTGAGTGAGACCCTACCTTGAAAAAGCAACAACAAAAAATATGAGCCAAGTGATACCGTTTCTCTTCTGTTCTCTTTATGAGTCAATTATCAATTAGCTTAGGTATTTTGTTTTTGTCACAGGAAGACAGCTAATACAGAGTGTTTAGCTTACATGCTAATGGAAGGGAATCCAGACTAGTTATATGGAAGTAGATGAAGGCACTGTGATTTTCTCTGATGTGGTCACACAAGGATGATTGGGTGTCCACAGGTATTCTGCCTCTTGACAGTCCTTACTGTGTGTGTGCCCTGGATTTGTAGAAGATGATCACATTGTTGGATTAGCATATGGACAATTAACTTATACAGGACTGTAACCTCTCCACCGTCTTCTGAAGACATTTTTTTTTCCCACAAGGTAGGGTTTCACTGTAGCCCAGTCTGACCTGGAATTCACTATGTAATGTGAGGGTGGCCTTGAACTCATGGTGATCCTCCTACCTCTACCTCCCAAATTCTGGGATTAAAAGTGTGTGCCACCACCCCTGGCCTTGCAGACATTCTTACTCTCTTAACGTACACATGCAGGGGAAGCAAATTCTGATTTTCTAGATAATACAGAACTGTGAGCACCTTTCTAAAAGCCAAAAAAGAAGTTCTGACCCATAACCAAATCAGGAGAGAGTCAACTCCTTTCCCAAACTGTTAGATAAAAGCACAGCCCAGGATGCTACTTGGTAAGAGCTGTGGGAGACAGCCTGATGCTAAGAATCCAATGACAACCATGCCTGGATTCCTTAAACAGCATTGGTGACCTTTCTGTGCTTGTCAATTTAAGCCCATGCTTCTGTAAGGAACTCTCACCCTTCTTTACAAGTAACATCAATAAATTCGTTGGCTTAACAAAACTGGTTTTGGAGCAATTATTCTTTGATCTGTTGTTTCTGTTCTATCTGGGGTAAGTTGACACGTGTGTAATCTCTTCAGGGAAAAAGTTTCCCAATGAAAACACACACACACACGCACCCCATGAAAGTGTGTACTTAAAGAAGGCTCTAAGGAATTGACAGTCACCACCAAGAAAGAGCATAGTTTGTTTTTCCAACATGCTGTCAACTCTTCAAGATGTAAGAGAATGTCTCCTCTAGAGAAGACCTTAGGTTCCTGGATTTCATCATTGTGAGATGCGGTGCAGAGAAACAAGCCGCAGCCACCCAAAGTAACTAAAAAATAAGTTGTGATTCTTTCAGATTAATATAATTTACTACGCTAGCCATACAAAACTACTTCAGACTTCATAAGAAAAAGAGGAGAAAAGTCATTTCAGAGATCAAAACCCATGAGCCTGAACCAAGATAAATGGTTCACCACAGAGATGAAATGATGTGTTATGTGATGAGGCTAGACCATGATCAATATGGAAATCATGGCAAAAGAGGAAAAAATATATTGCTTGGGATAATGTAGGGATTGTTTGTATAATAGTGTACAGTGTGAAGGAAGCCAGAGGAAGGAACATCAATCAGACATAATCTAGATCAGAGAAGATAAGACCCTTGACCAAGAGCCTGCCATTTGGAATTAATGAAAGATCACATGTTCAGACATTTCTAAAATAGAAGCAACAGAACTCCACAAAGATCAAATGAGAAGTTGAGGAAGAAATAGAGGGTGACTTCAATATTTTGAGATTGAGTGAGTTGGAAGATGGCAATGTAACTAAGCAAGAATCATAAAGTCTGTATCTCTTTTCACCACTCAGAGAAAAGGGAGGTTAACTAACTCTATTTTGGATGCTTTCAGTGTTCATGTGTAGCAAGAGATTTATAACTTGGGAGGCAACTACAGAGATGGTAAAAGTTATTGCTATTGTTTGAACAAGACATATCCTCTCCAAAACATATGTTGGAGTTTAGTCCCCAAGAGTGGCATTAAGAAGTTAGAAACCTGACTGTAGTCATTATATGGTTTTGGAGCTTGACTGAAATGTTCCCCAATAATCTCATGTGATTGAACATTTGATCCCAGCAGGTGGTAAAGCTTGGGAAAATTACATACTTTTAAGAAGTGAAGTCTTGTAGAAAATGGGGCACTGGTCTTGAGGTATGATAGCCACACCTCCACTTCCTGTAACATCTCTGCTTTCTGTCAGTTCTAGGAGAGAGGGGAAGGCTCCAGTGCCCCATTAGACAGCGGTCCAGGAGTGAGGAGTAGGCACACAGTATGAGGCCATCTGGGAGAGGAGTAAGGCACATGGTCTTCAGGGGTGTAGAAAGAGGGGAAGGTGTGTGGACTGCTAGGCCTGGAGAGAGGGGAAGTCACGTTTACTGCGGGTGTGTGTGGGGGGAAGGGTTCCAGTAGAGAGGGGAAGGCGCACTGCATCCCTGAGCGAGAGGAAGGCTCATGTACTACTGGGCTCTGGGAGAGACAGGGAGGTGCGCATATTGGGGGCCAGTGAGAGAGGGGAAGGCTATTGTACTATGGGGTTCCCAGAGAAAAAGGAAGGCACGTGTACTGCGGGGGTACAGGAGAGAGGGGAAAGCGCCCACATACTACTGGGGTCTTGGAGAGAGGGGAATACTCATGGACTGTGGGGGTCCTGGAGAGAGGGGAAAGCGCTCATAGTGAGGGGATCTGGGAGAGAAAGGTAGGGGCATGCACTGCTTGTGTCAGGGAGAGAAAGGAAGGCCAGCATTTCCGCAGGGCCCAGGAGGGAGGGGGAGGCACGTGCACTGCGGGGATGGGGAGAGAAAGGTGGGGGGGGGAAGCACGCAGTAGGCAGGGCTCCTTGGGAAAGGGGAATACCCTCAGGCCCCAAACAACCTGGTCCTTCCTGCCTGGCCCTCTCTCCAGGACCTCCACCATCCCCAACCAGAGTCCTTGCACCTTCAGCCACCTCCTGGATCCCCACAGGCTTGCCTGCTTATCTTCTACTCTCCTTCTGACCCTGCCCATAGGGACCTTGTGCTTCCCCTATCTCTGAAGCACACCCCAACCAAGGCCCGCGGGTCTTTCCCTCTCTCCTGGACCCCCACAGACTGTGTGTCTTCCCCTCTCTCCAGGAACCCAGCTGTCCCTGTGCCTTCCCTTCCATCCATTACACTCTCTCCATCTACCACAGCCTTCCATCTGCAATCTCCTCCTCCTCCATTCACTGAAGCACTCCTCTCCATGGTCTACTGCTCTCTCCTTCCTAACTTGCTAGTATTACAACCGGATTATTACTACCGTTGGTCCACCAAGGCCTCCATTTGTTAGTTTCTCTCCATATGTTACAGCCTTCAGTCTATGGGACCCTCCTGTTACATTCACTTCTGTGCCCTACAACATACCACATAGTTTACAGCACTCTCCTCCTCCAGTAACTCCTGGTCTCTTAACTCCACAGGGCCCTCTTCCCATCCTTAACTGCTGATACACTGGACTCATCCTCTAAAGTTTTGTCCTACTAAACTCCCAAATTTTGTTTCCACACACATGCTATAGCATCGCGTCCCCATTCTTGCTGCTGTTCACCCCACTGCACAGATACAGCAAACTCTTCCTGCATTCACAGCTGCTCCCATCACCCGCAGACCACAACACTTTTCTCCCACATTCACTGCCCTTATCTCTACCTGAGAGACTGCAGCACCACCGTGTGTTATTCACTGATGGACACTAACCACAAAGATTACAGAATGTTCCTCCTACATTCACTGATCTACATTCTACTGCAATGACTGCTGATATTCATTGCTGGTATCCTCATCCAACAGTCTACAGGGTCCTGCTCCCACAATACCTGCTTTTTATTAACCCCCACAGGCTGCATGGCCATCCTTATATATTGCCTACACAGTGTACAGAATTCTGCAATACTCACTGTTAGTCACCATACCACACAGTCTCCTGTGCCTACCTTCTTTGCACATTCACTGTTTTTAATTATTCGCCACAGCATACAGAACCATAATGGCTGCTAATTAGCTCACCCAACAGTCAGCAACACAGTCCCTCAAAAATTCTGTGATTTAATTATTCCATACTATATACAACGCTCTACTTTTGCATCCTTTACTGGTCACCCCATCCCATGATGTGCAGCACTCACTCTACAATAACTATTTTCATTACCCTCCAAGACATATCACCATGCTCCTACTTTCAATGTATGTCACCCCAACCAACATACTCCATTATCCTTCTCCCATACTCACAAAATTTCACTTTTTACCATGGCTTCAAATACCTTACAATCTATAGCACACTCCCTTATATTCAGCAGTTTGCATGTTTTGAAAAAAAAAATTTTCTTTATTTGAGACAGAGAAAAAGGCAGACAGAGGGAGAGGGGGGGGGAGGGAGGGAGGGAGGAGGGAAGGAGGGAGAAAATGGGGGCAGTAGGGGCTCCAGCCATTGTAATCGAACTTCAGAAGCATGTGCCACTTTGTGCATCTGGATTATGTGGGTCCCGGGAATTGAACCTGGGTCCTTGTGTTTTGCAGGCAAATTCCTTAACCGCTAAGCCATCACTCCAGCCCAGTTTTCATTTTTTAGCATCATCCACTCCCATATTCACTCCTGCTTATAACACACCACAATCACTCAACATCCTCCTTCCATATTCACTGTTTTTACACCACAATCAGTCAACATCCTCCTTCCATATTCACTGCTTTTCATTGATGTCTACTGACTACAACATCCTCAGGTGACATTCAGGACAAGTTCCCACACACCACACTTTTCCCACAGTGAAACACGTAACATAACCTCATACTCTACACTACCCTTATACTTCAATCACTGCTTGTCATGCCACCTCACAGTATGTGGGAGCGTCCTCCCGCACACAGTAGAATTTATTACTCCTCACATTGTACATTTATCTCCTGGTACATTCACTGTTGCTTACCCCACCACCCGCTGTGCAGCACACTCCTTCCAATTTCACTGTTACCCCTTATTCTCTACAGCCTATTCTGCCCTTTTCACTATTCTGTAGGTCACCCTACCCCAGAGGCTATAGCAAACCTTTCAATCACTCACTGCTTTTTAATCCTCACAATCTACAAGGTCATCTTCCTACACTGCTCACCAACTCACCTCACACCACGCTCCCTCGTTTTCACTTCTACCTACATTCCACACTAATCATGCTCTCTCCCCCACAGCCAGTCATACACACTACAAACCACAGCAGCCTCCTGCACTCACGGCAGGGCACCCTATCCCACAGTCAGCATTGCCCACTTCCCACACTCCCTGCTTTTCATTATTCCCCACAGATCACATTACTTTGGTCCTACAGTCACTGCTGGTCACCCCACCACTCAGCATAGAGGATTTTCCTGTAATAAGTGCTGATCACCACAGCACACAGTCTATAGCACTCTTCTACAATAAGCATTGCTTTGCATAAATTTAGGGAATATTTCTTTAGAGAAATATAAATTATGAGGTTTATTGTAGGGAGAATGATGATCTGCAGAGGACGTTAGCTAAAAATTGCCAGCATTATTCTGTCCCACTCCAAAGGCCCTCCTGCCACTGCAGCTCAAGAGTAAGCTCCAACCATTTCTATACAGGTCATCACTTTCCTGCCTTACAGCTCGCCGCAGCCCGGCATGCCTGCATCATGCTGTGCTGGGATTCATTCTGGATGGAGCTTGGCAGCATCTTTGCCATAACTCTTCCCACTTTGTGCCTGGGGACCTCCTGGCTTTAGCATTGCAAGTGGTACAATCAATTCATAGGGTAAGATAGTCTAAGAGAGATGTGTGAGCACAAGTTCTAGCATGGAGAAAGAAAAAGAAAGAAAGAAAGAAAGAAAGAAAGAAAGAAAGAAAGAAAGAAAGAAAGAAAGAAAGAAAGAGAGAGAGAGAAAGAATCTCCTGGTGCCTGTCTCCACTCTTCTGAGGAAGCTCAGTGAAGCTCTCTTTATGTAGCAAATATGGGTTGGAGGATGCAGTTAAAGCCCATTTGTGAAAGATGTGGAACAATCCAACTGGTCATGGTGACAGTTTGCTTCATGTTCTGTCAATACTTCCTTTTTGGAAGATGGTGTTGGGGGCTGCTTCAACTTCCTTTAATTCCCAAATTAATTTACTGTGAAGAGAGGGATGTAAGGACATGAAAGCTTAATTTGATCTGCATTTAAAAAACACACCTGAAATGTCAAGGACCATAATACTTCCTCACTCATGTGTTCTGAGTTCCACAATAGACAATGGAGTAGGTGTCCACTGCAATTTCTGTGTCATTTTATTACCTGAGTCTTGTCAACGTGACTTCCCTAATCCATGGCATTGCTTTGAAAAGATGAGTCTTATTGATATGCTTATCAGATATTACTAACTTTGACATGGTCTAGGGAACATGGACAAACTCTGGTACATACATCTTCTGTTTTATGTTACAGGGGAAACCAAGACCTGGGGTCAATTCTGGGAGCTGAGGAGCTGGTTATAAAATACTATAGCAATGATATCAGAGTCTGAAGTTGGTGCTGGTGTGGAAAAGCTACAACTTGGATGGTTGATGTTAAAAAGGATGCTGGGAACTCCAGTTAGTACTAGAGGATGATAACACAGTGCACAGGTGGATGAGTGATTAGTACTTCACTCTACATTCATAGGGGCACCAGAGGCTTAGAGAAATTAGTTGTTGTGGGGGGGGGGGGTTCAAGAGCAAAGGGATGATTTTGGAGGTCAGGGGCATGGCAGTATTGCGAAATTATACCAGTGTGGTGGCAGGTGTATGTGTCGAATATTAAGGGTGGGATGGAAAGCCGTGGTCCTTAATGTGTGTTTCAATGAAGCTTATTGTACTGAAGGATGATACCAAGGATCAGAGGGCAGAGCCAGGAATTTTATAGGTATCTGAATGATGTTACAGGGATGAGTGGTTCCAGGCTGGGACATGACCTCAATTAGGATTAGCCTTGAATTATATCAGATTTGTATCATGTTCCAGATTGGTACTGGATGGTGTTGTACTTCTGTTGGTCATAGCAATTGCTAGGGGACTGTATAGGGACAATATACGTTGCTGAAATACTAACAGGGTTGTGATGGATTGATGTGTGAATATGTGACACTGGGAATTGCATGCAGCTGCATTGGGCTTTGGGATGTAAGTAGAGTCCTGAAGTGTTCTTGAGCTAAAAGTGGCAATGAGGTCATACATTTTAATTTCCGGGTCTGGTACTGGGTTTCTGAAGTGATGCCAGTGGAAGAGAGAACTGGGAGGGAAGCTATCATCACACTGGGGCTTGGGAAAGATTACATGGCCTTGAATAAATATTAAATTGTGGATGTGAACTGTGTTTGGGGGAATGTTACTGGAATTTTAGAAACAACAAGGCTGGTGGAAGTACTCAGAGCTCTGTGGGATGCTGTGGTTCCATGGGGATTAACACTGGGGCTGCTTGAGACTTAAGCACAGGTTATACGGGAAGATGAGCTTACCATGGTACTAGTGGCTGTGCATGGATGCGGTAGATAATATGATTTCAGTGCTCAGGGCCCTCTCAATATATACAGCTGGGTGAAGGTCCTGGACTGTAACGTGAAATAGAAGACTATGTGTTACTCCATAGTGAGGGGCTTGGGATGTATGAGGGATCCTAGTAGGTACTGGTACTTTTCAAAGACCTGGTTTCAAGCAAATGAAAAAAAAAAAAAAAACATAGCCTATGTCTCTAAATCCTAGATATTTAGGGCACCCATGAAAGAACAAAATACATTCATTTCTTGAATGCCACCCAATAACCTCGAACTGCTGTACCCACTTTTGCATGTGGTAATAAAATGTTGGGATCTTCTGCCTGCCATCTAGTACCAACCCAGAACCTAGTTTGCCCCTATACCTCTCGTGGTTTATTTTAAATCCAATATTACAAAAAACAGGTTGAGGACAAATTCATTTTCTGTTTGCTTTACAGTGAGACACACTATCAACTCTGGTCACAGCAAAATGAGTACAATTGAAATTCTTTTAAATTATTTATTTACTTATTTGAGAGAGACAGACACAGAGAGAAAGACAGATAGAGAGAGAGAGAGAATGGGCGTGCCAGGGCCTCCAGCCACTGCAAACGAACTCCAGATGCGTGCGCCCCCTTGTGCATCTGGCTAACGTGGGACCTGGGGAACTGAGCCTCGAACCGGGGTCCATAGGCTTCACAGGCAAGTGCTTAACCACTAAGCCATCTCTCCAGCCCTACAATTGAAAATTTTAATGTTAATGACATAGTTGAGGTTCAGAGACCATTGAGAGGAATTTTCAGACCTAGCTATAGCAGAAGTGTTAAAAAAAAAAAAAAAAAAAAAAAAAAAAAAAAAAAAAAAAACCTTCCGCATTAGCAAGCAAAATGGAATCCACTGTGTGAACACAAACTGATTTGATCTGTTCCTTCGTTATTTCGCACTTCAGGTGTTTGGGTGTTCTATGGCCATTCATAGAAATACTTGAATAGACATAGTCAAGTTCACAAATGTTTTCTTATTCCAACCTTGATGTCTTCTTAGCGCTTTCTGTCCTTTGCAAAATCATTAGTGTACTGCCATGACATTTCTTTGTTTGCTGGTGTGGAATGATCTCATAGGTGACCCTGACTATTTGTTTATGGTTTCTCAGTACATCTTTGTTTCAAGTTACTGTTGAACTGCTTCCGTTCACTAATGAAATTATAGTAAGTGAAGCTTAAAGAAAATGGAAACTAGTTTGTGCACATGATAGACCATAGTCCATATGAAATGTGCCAAGGCCAGCAGCCCGTCCAATCATGCCCTGTGGGACACATTAGGCCATAGCTCAATGACTATTTCATGTCAAAAACTCAGTGTTTCCAAAGTGACCTTCCAATTTTGAGAATGTATACATATTTTAATATCTTATTATAATTTTACAAGGTCATTTCAAAAACTTTTACCACTTGCAATAACATAAGTATTGCTGAAATTTATATTATGTATGATTCTACATTTGCATTTCCCCTTTAGAATATTAAAAAATAAATACATAAATTTACTTACACAGAGAAAGAATGAGAGAGAGAGGAAATGTGTGCACCATGGCCTCTAGAAGCTGAGGATGCCTACACTGCCATGTGCATCTGGTTTTCTCTGGGTTCTGGAAAAGCAACCCTAGGTCATAGGCTTTGCAGGCAAGCACCTTAACCACTTAGCGATCTCTCCTGCCCATTTCTGACATAAAAATTATTTATTTGACAGCTGGAGAGAGGTAAAAAAAAAAAGAGAGAGAGAATGGACCCACCAGGACCTCCTGCCAGTGCAAACTAACTCTAGATTCATGTGCGACTTTGTGCATTTGGCTTTATGTGAGTTCTAAAGATTCAAAACTGTGTCATTACTCTTTTCAGGCAAGTATCCTTTATATTCTGTAGAATATATTTGATATTAATAACACAAAACCAATTATTCATATACATCTCAAGGAAATCTCTTTTAGTATTTCACAAAAATGTAAAGAACAAAATATGGGATACCTATATTCTAATCAAGAATATTTCCCTAGACATGAAATCTGGGTGTAATTTGTTATGTATTTACAGACATTGTGTGAATGCATTGTAATTCACAACATCAGACATGAGAATCCTTTTTATTATTTCTAAATATATGCCTTCCCTGTTTATAGTCACTGATATTTGATATATGTTTCTAAGTCTCACTTGTAAATTGACATCCCAGTCTATGTCTTTGTGAAATCACTCATAGGGATTGTCTTGAAATAGTTGACTTAATGTAAAGCATGGCTAACTGTGAACGTTTCTGTAAGAATTGAAGAAATTGGTACAAGAATAGTGATGGGACTCTGACTCCAATAATAAAATTAAGAATCAAATGGAACATGAGATTTCACAAAGATAATGAGATGAAACATGAACGTGGATACAGCTGCCAGCAGCAGGATTGTCTTCTTGACCTTGTGCATCTCCTCTTCTGCAGAAGCTCAGCCTACCTCCTTTGCTGGAGAATCTAAAATAAAGATGCACTAATGTCCTTCCTCTGCTTCTATCAAGTGGAATCAACCAACTGTCCACCCCGATGGTTGAAGGATTATTTTTTCCCAAAAGTTCCTTTTTGGCAGCCAGTGTTCATCTCTGTTTAACATTGGTTCATTTTCTGTATCAGATTAATAATGGCAAAAGCTTAATATGACCTTGATTGGTGGCATTATGTTCATAAAAGAGCACAATCCTCACACAATACTTCCTAATTATCAATGTTTCATAAATATGGGATGGGGAGATTGCTCAGCAGTTAAGGTGCTTGCCTGCAGAGCCTAACTGCTCAGGTTCGACTCCTATGAACCCACGGAAAGCCAGCTGCACAAGGTGGAATATGCATCTGATATAAATTTGCAGCAGATGGAGGCCCTGGTATGCTCATTCTCTCTCTCTCTCTCTCGTCTCTCTGCTTGAAAATAAATAAATAAATACTTAAAGATTTTTTTTACTAAATTTTATGACGAGACCTATGCAATTGTGAATTAATTGTGATGTGTACTTCAACGAGTCCTATTTCACTTGATCAATTCAACAAAATACTTGAGGCTTAATAATATCTTTAAATTAGATATCTATACCATGAATAAAGCATATCAAGTACCCAACATAGGTGACTCTATGTATGGGATTGTTTTGCACCTTTTCATGGAATTTTCTCATATAATTTGTTTTTTTCTTTTCTTTTCTTTTTTAAATTAGTTTTGTATTCAGCAAATACAGGCAGTTTGGTACCATTATTAGGCTCATCCGTGGCCTACCCCCTCCCTATTGGCCACTCCTTGTGGAGGTATATGGTTCGTGCATTGTGGGGTTAGCCCACAGTTATTGGGACGATAAATGTCTCTGCATATCTTGACCCAACATGTGGGTCTGACATTCTTTCTGCCACCTCATCCGCAAAATTTCCCTGAGCCATATTGGGTTCACTTTTGGTCTGCTTCAGTGATGAGGTGTTGGGGGCCTCTGGGGCTCTGGCTATCTGATGTGGTAGGAGTTGATTTTTCTCTGTGTTGTTCTCCTTCACTCTTGTGCTGGTATCCTGTTCATCAGGAAAACAGCACCCTTGCTTGTTTCACCTAAGGATCTGCACCTATCTGAAAAAACGAAGCAGATTCTCCAACGGAGAGTAAGCTAGCACGAGGACAAATAAGATAACCTTGAATTTTTTATGGGGTTTAATAGGTGTAGGCCCTCTTGTACCCCATGGTTGCTGGTAGCTTGATACTGGAGAGTGGGCTTATGTTTGGATATGGTTCTGACTTCTTGTTCCAGCTATGGGTCCTGTAACACTGAGGGCATCAGTTAGCCAAAGCAAGAGCAATTGATTCCCCCCTCCCCCGTGGCTGTGTGCCAATTTTGCAGTTGTGTGGGCATCACAACAAGTTATTTGCTGCTAAGTAGGTTAGACCATGACTTTCTTGGACAGATATTGGTCATTTCCCCCAGTCGCCCATGTAGCACCTTCTGTCACGAGACACACTGACTGTCTGGGGACAGACTCTCTCTTTGCTTCCAGCCATACCGTTCCATTGTGTTAGCTCCATATGGTGCCTTCAGCAATAGGGTCTTACCACTAACCTTTGGTGGGTCATCTAATACTCTGACAGAAATCTGTCATTCTTTTGGGACACCTTGTAGTTCTCTCTGATCAAAAGCTCATTGTGGATGATAGCCCCATGCTGGTACTGGGAGTTACAGGTCAGTGCCCACTAAGAAAATGAGGAAAAAGAATATACAAGAATTAGACAGACGAGAGAGAGAGGGGGAGGGGGAGCTAGGGAGGGAAGATGTAGAAGATAATTTGTTTTTTTAAGTCCTGTCTTGCCTGCTCTCCTTTACTGTTATCCCTCCATGGTTTTCCTTCTCTGGCTATATGTTACATGTATCCTTTTATCATTCTTCTCTACTTTTCCAGCTCATCTCTTCATATACTTTATTTTTTCTTTGAGGTAGAGTCATGCTATACCTTAGACTGACCTGGAATTCTCTATGTAGTGGCAGGCTGGGCAAAAACTCACAGTCACCTCCTTCCTCTGCCTCCCACATGCTGGGATTAAAGGTGTCTCACCCAAGCTGGCTGGCTATCATAGTGCTGGCAAGTACTATGCAGACTTCTGGGTGAGAAAATCATCAACAGCCTTAACAGATAGTGGATCCACTCTGTGGTCTGCACAGTCAACCAGCCAGGCAATGTGTACCTAATAGTGCAATAGAGGTAGGACTGGTACTTTCTTAACCAACTATTCCATTGATTGCACCTGAGACACATAACATAAGGAATTCAGGCCTGGTACTGAAAACCTAGTCGAAAACCTATGACTAAAATATTGTACATCCTAGAGGGGAATCTAATAATGTGGTTTGGCTAAATAAATGTGTCATGCCTGTTTAATAGTCTTCTAAATATTTTTGTTTATGCCTATTAAATTGGTTTTGCCTGGTTGAGTTAATAAACAAGGTTGCCTTTACAAATAGAATTTTTGGGGGCAGTGTGCAATCCCTTTTCCAGCTTGGTTTCATTCTAAAACCTGGTAGGAAAGTCTTTATTTCGGAATCGAATTTGTTCTGATTGTAAGAACCAAGGTCACAAAAGTGTGGATGATGGTGGCTGACTGAGAATCATATTATATTGTATTGTATCGTATCATATCATAGCATATCATATATTATATTATATTATATACTTCATTGTTGGAGCATATATGGGTAACCATGGCTAGGAACACAGATTTAGGTTTAACCTAAATTTCAAGTCCAGTGAGGTTTTTAATAGTGCCAGAATAAAGAACACCATACATTAAGATACTGTTCAAATATATATTGGTGTGAAAATAAGATGAGTGGGTGAGAACTAAATGGAGAAAGCTCTGCTGTAGGCTCCAGATGCTCTCTGAATATATTGTTAGGTTTACAGTTGGTGGGTGCTGGGGGTTCTACTTGTGCATTCCAAAAGGAATTATCTAACAGCCACAGGATGCTAAGTCACAAAGAAAGGGGCTATGAGGACCCAAGATAGTTTGTCCAAGGACCCGAAACATTTTGAGCTTTTCTCTACAGCACTGAAGTTCAATCATTCCTGAAGGAGGTTTGGTGGAAGTAAGTATCACTGATTTCCAGGAAAGATTTTCACACTTCCTGATCCTTTATTGCTTTAGTTAGCATAACTTAATGAACAGTAGGAGTAAAACTGGCACTCCTTTAGTTATATCATTTTACTTCAGATTTTCATTCTTTTCATTGTTGCCTTTGACTAGTAATATCATCATCTTAATTTTACCTTTTTTCACACATATCATGGAAATGACATTTTAATATCATTATTAAAGTGCAGTTGATGTTTCTTCTTGAATGTAGTTATGCTATATGAAGGAGAGGGCTTATTTATGCTTCTGAGGAAATACTTTTTCTCATAATAAATTTTGTTTTTCAAAGCAGTAGTGGTGAGAGCTATACAGGTTATTCAGTGGTTATGACCTGAGAAGGAACAACTCTCAGTGGAATATTGCTCTTTTGCTTTTCATATAGACATGCAATAAACAGTTATTACATAACTTGGTCTTTTTATTTTTTGTTGTCAGTGAATAAAGTCAAGTTAGTACCATTGTCAGCTTCCTCCCTGTTCTCCCCACTCCACAGGGACCCTCCTTATTGGGGTATATGGGTCATCCATTGTGGAGTTAGCCTTTATTTTTGGATACGAGGAAATACCTTTGCATGTCATGACCCAGCTTGTGGCTCTGACATTCTTTCCACCCCCTCTTCCACAAATTTCCCTGAGCCATGTTGGGTTCATAGTGGGTCTGCTTCTGTGTTGTGATCTTGGGCACCTTTGTGTCTCTGGATATCTGGTTTGGTAGGGGTTGATTGTTTTCTGTGTCTATCACCTTCACGGTTGTGCTGGTTCCCGGTTCACCAAGAAAACAGCATTCCTGCATGTTTCTCCAATTGTTCTCAGTTTCAGCCAGGGCCTTTTTGAAGTATGATGGGGTGGTTCTTTCCTTAGGACCTGCATCTATCTGAAAAACAGAAGCAGGTTCTCCAACAGACAGTAAAGTTAGCACCAAGTAAAGGTAATAACCATTGTTTTTCAGAGAGAGTTTAGGAGAGAGCAGGCTCATTTTTTGGATATGGTTCTGACCTGTTTCCCAGCACCAGCTACGGGTTCCATACCACTGAGCAGATCAATTAGCCAAATAGAAAGCAGTTGGTTTCCCACCATGGCTATGAGCTACTATTGCACTTGTTGGGCATCACATCAGGTTGCTGGCAGCTAACTAGTTTAGAGCATGCATTGCTTGGACAGTTATTTCTCATTTTCCCCCAGACACTCATGTAGTACCTTCCAGCACTAGACACTCTGTTTGGGGACTGACTCTATTCCAGCTTCCCTCCGTGTCGCTCCATGATATGTGTCAACACTGTGTGGTGTCTTCAGCAGTAAGCTGTTATCACTAACCTATGGTGGGTCAACAAGAGCTCTGTAAAAAAATCTGTTTTCTTTTGGGAAACCTTGTAGGTCTCTGTGATCAAAAGCTCTTTGTGGATAATATCAACCTGCTGGAACCAGGAGTTACAGGTTAGTGCCCAAGAAGAGAAGAAAGAACAGGATAAGTGATGTAAACGAGCTAGAGCTATGTGAAAGAAGAGGGAGAGAGAGAAATAAGCAGAAACTGGAGGAGATAATGAACAGTTTTTGTCGTACCCTTTCCAGGACCTTGTGAATACAGTGTTTCTTCTAAGGCCCTGGTGGAGGTTCAGCCATTTGGTCTGTCTTGAGGGATGTGGAGTTTTATGATACCATTGCCTTTTGGTTCCAGTTTGGTGTACTCCCACCACTGCTTACACTACCCTCCCTCCCCACATTCCCTATTTTCCAGTCCTCGAGATGCTGGGGAGGTATGTCGGTGACTTCGGTAGATTCAGGTTAAGATGTGAAGATGAGTGAGACTATGCGGTGAGTAGCTTTTGCGTGATTGGGTGAGTTCACTGAGAATAAGCTTTTCCAGTCTTAAGCATTTTTCTTCAAATCTCATTATGTCATTTTTCCTTAATGCTGTGTAGAATTAAATACTGTAGGTAAGCCATAACTTAGTTATTCATTCATCTAGTGATGGACATCTGTGTTGATTCCAGCTTTTGGCTATTATGAATTGAGCCGGTATAAACATGGTTGAGCATATTGCTGTGAGCTGAGGCATGGAGCTTTTAGGGTACAAGCCCAGTAAGGGAATAACTGGGTCTGTTTGTAACTCTATAGTCAGTTTTCAGGAGTCTCCATATTGATTTCCAAAGTATTTGTACCATCTTACATTCCCACCAACAACAGATGAGGGTTCCTATTTTTCCACATCCTTGCCAGCATTTATTTGCATTTGATTTTTTTTTTTTTTGATGTTTGCTATCATTACTTGGGTAAGGTGGAATCTCATAGTAGTTTTATTTAACATTTCCCTGATGATTAGCTATGATGAACATTGCCTTAGGGGTGTTTGCCATTTGTATTTCTTCCTCTGTGAACTGCCTGCCCAGGTCTTTGCCCCATTTTGTGAGTGGGTTGTTTGACTTTTTATTGTTTAGATTTTTGAGTTCTTTGTAGATTCTAGAGAATAGGCCTCTGTCAGTTGTATAATCATCAACTATTTTCTCCCATTCTGTGGGTAACATATTGCCTCTGCTTATTCTGTGTTCGTTGGTGAGGAAACTCTTCAGCATCATGTGATCCCATTGGTCGAGTGAGTGTTAAGAACCTGTGTTACTTTGTTTTCTTTTCAGGAAGTCTCTTCCCATTCCTAAATCATGGAGTGTTCTTCCTAACTTTTCTTCCCATAGTAGCCACTTTTCTGGTGTTATACTAGGTTGTTGATCCATATGGACTTCATGTGGTACATGGCAAGGTGTGTGGATCAACTTTCAATTTTCTGTATATGTCTATCCAGTTTCTCCAGCACCACTTGTTGAAGATGCTCTCATTTTCCAGCCAATATTGGTAGGGAATCTGCCAAATATCAAGTGGCTGTAGTTTCTTGACCCAAAGTCTGGGTCCTCAATTCTATATCATTGGTCTATACTCCTATTTTTATGCCAGCACCATGCTCTTTTTATTTCTATGGCTTTGTAATATAGCTTTTGATCAAGTATGGTGATGTCTCCAGAGGTGTTCCTTTTGCTGAGGATATGCTTGGATATCCAAGGCCTTCTGCTATTCCATATGAATTTTGAGATCAATTTTTATATCTCTGTGAAGAATTATGCTGGGATTTTGACGGGAATTGCACTAAATATGTAGATTGACTTTGGTAGAATTGCCATTTTCACAAGGTTAATTCTACCTATCGAGAAGCATGGGAGGTCTTTCCATTTGCTCAAGTTCTCCTCAATATCTTTTTTGAGTGTTGTTATGTTTACATTGGATATACCTTTCCCTACCTCGTTTAATGTTACTCCAAGGTATTTTATTATTTTCTTGTTGAACTTGAAAATGGGACAATGTCACTTATTTCTTTCTGTGCATCTTTGTTATTTGCATATAATAGGCTACTGATTTTTGTGCATTGATTTTGTATCCTGCTACATTGCTGAAGCAGTTTATCACATTTAAGAATTTTGGGATGGAGTCTCTCTTGTCTCTTACATATAGAATCATGTCGTCTGCAAAGAGAGCAAACTTTATTTCTTTCTTTCCAAATTGTATCCCCTTTATTATTTCTACTGTCTTATTGCTTGAGTTAGGACTTACAGTATTATATTGAAGAGCAGAGGTGAGAGTGAACACCTGTCTCTTGTTCCTGATCCCAATGGGAATTCCTCCAGTCTCTCTCCATCAAGTATTATTTTGGCTTTAGGAGCATTGTATATAGCCTTTATTGTGTCAAGATATAAACTGACCATGCCGAATTTCTCCAACGTTTTGATCATGAAGTCATGTTGTATTTTGACAAATGCCTTTTCTACGTCTATCTAAATTATCATGTGGTTTTTCTTTCCATCATAGGCTGATTCTTCTAAAACAAAGAGCAAATTAAAAGTAAATACCTGTCTCTGTCTCGCTCTCTCTCATACAAATGACAGCCAGTGCTTCCATAGTCCTTCTATAGTCCTTTGGCAAGCCCATTCCCAATTCATTTTCCCAAGTAAGGGTTCTGTCATTTGGAACTACCTTCAGTGGCCAATGCCTTCTTTACCCTAACTTTATGTCCATGTTTTTGGCTGTAATCTCCATACTTAAATGGTTGAGGAACTTTTTCCTCTAATATAGTAAGAATATTGAATGGATGGTGATCTTAATGTGGAAAGATGGAATGGCCTGGTAGTTTCTCTCATGATACAGGGCAAATGGTTCAAGGTTACAAAGGACATATGAGGAAAATGAAAACAAGATTATAAAAAATGTTAGATAAAAATTGTATTAGGAAAGCAGACACAGCAGATATAGATCCTTGGTGTGCACACTTGTGCAAGGCAGGCTATCTCTTCTCCATGGGAACTTTAGTCCCTTCAAAATTGTAGTCACTCTCAAGGACTCAGATTCCCCACATCCTCTCTGCCCTTATATGTGTGGGTGTTTGAAGACTCAGTGTGTTAGGATGACAGGATCACTCACAGAGTCTTTAAAGACATCTGAGAGTCCTGAAAGAACCAGACACACCACATCAAATTTGCTCTTCATCTGATCTTGCGACCTTCCTACCTGGAGGGACTGACAGAGGGGATTACACATAAGAACAAAGAGAAATAAAACCTCTTGCAGCTTGGGAAGATCTTAAGTTCCTCTTGAAGACAAGGATTTGGGTTGGAGACATGGTGCAGTGGTTAAGGTACTGTCATGCAAAGCCTAATGGCCCAGGTTCCATTTCCCAGTATCCAAATAAAGCTGTATGCACAAGGTGTTGCCTGCATCTGGAGTATATTTACAGTGGTTTGAAACCATGGAGAGATCACTCTCTTCCTTGCTCCACTTCTTTCAAATATATAAATTGATGTTTTTGTAAAAAAAAAAAAAATCAATAGCCAGGTACAGTAGCACACATCTTAAATGCCAACACTTCAAGAGGCAAAAGTAGGTTAGCCTGAGACTAATTCAAAGACAGCCAGAACTAAAGAAAGATTCTATATTGAAAAATCAATATAAATAAATATATAAAACACAAGGACTGGCATCTCTTGATGGTTCAGAGATCCTTGAAAACCCATGTACTTTGAAAATCAGACTAGATGATAATGACATTATTTGTGACTGTTGGGTGTGAGCTCCTTCATTCCAGCTCAAGTGTCCAGCCAGCTACTCAGAGTGCTAGAACTCAGTCAGTAAAGAATGTTCACGTCCAGAGTCTTTGTATATTCCTTTCTCCCATGCAGCCATTTGCCATTAGGGACAATTCCTTTCTGCTATGGGTCTCTGGTTAAATGTCTACAGGAAGTAGACAGGCTGATATCTATGCTTGTTCTACCCCTGGGAGTGGCAGCCATTCATAGTTTGGGTCTTCCAGAGGTAGATCATAAAACTGGTAAATCCCTAGTCTGGCCAGTGCCATGTTAAATGTGCCTGTTTGGTGATGACTACTTTAATGTGAAAATTCCTAAAGAGGGAAAAAAAAAAAAACAATACTCTGCAGAAGAAAGGATATACTATGACACATGAGAGTGTTTCATTTTCCAGATGAAAAATTTCCCTCATCTGTTATGTTCACTTGTTCTGTGCTTGGTCTATTATATACTCTCTAGCTAACAATGATAACATTATTACTGTTTTCATCCTAAAAGTGTTATCTCATTTCAAGAAAGAGATAAGAAGAACAGCCTATTCTGGTGAGACAGGAAAACAGGTCACACACTGACAGATAGATGTCTGGCTATCATGAACATGTACCTTTCAGAAGCCAGAACCTCAATTCCCACAATGATGGACCCCAACATTTAGACAGATAGAACCTTGTTGACCATGATGTGCATAGGGTACAGATGTCCCTTGGAGAAGCCTCAACTTCCCTCTTCACCATGCTGGACCCTCGCATCTAGAAATTGAAAACCTTATTGGTTATGATGTTCCTTGTGAAAAGATGTTCCTTGGGGAAGCAGGAACTTTAACTCCCACCAGGTTGGATCCCAACACTTAGAAACTGAGCAGCTGGTTGAACATAATGTACCTAGGGGACAGATGTCTCTCAAAAATTCCTGAATTTAATTCCCACCATTATGGACCACAACACATAGCTTGAAATGTTAGTGTGGTCAATGATATTTTACCCATAATGCATCTTATGCTTACTATAATGATGGGAATTAGGGTAAAGTAGCCTTTGTATTTAGACTGTTAGTTTAAGCCCCCACCCAAAAGTAAACATGTACTCTGTTTTTCCTGATAGAGTTGACCAGCCAAGACATTTTATTAGAACAGTGACTTGTAAGTGAAATTCTAAAACAGTAGAGTTGTGTTGACTCATAATAAATTAAAAATCCTGGGCTGGAGAGATGGCTC
Source organism: Jaculus jaculus (assembly GCF_020740685.1). Taxonomy (NCBI): domain Eukaryota; kingdom Metazoa; phylum Chordata; class Mammalia; order Rodentia; family Dipodidae; genus Jaculus; species Jaculus jaculus. The sequence goes on from NW_025423388.1 coordinate 535,709, forward strand.
AGCGGTCGAGCGCTTGCCTGTGAAGCCTAAGGACCCCAGTTTGAGGCTCGATTCCCCAGAGCCCATGGTAGCCAGATGTACAAGGGGGCGCACGCATCTGGAGTTCGTTTGCAGAGGCTGGAAGCCCTGGCGCGCCCATTCTCTCTCTCTTCCTCTATCTGTCTTTCTCTCTGTGTCTGTCGCTCTCAAATAAATAAATAAATAAAAATTAAAAAAAAAAGAAAAATCCCAGACTCATGGTGAGCTACCACGAAACCCGCTGTGCATATGTACAGATTAACCATGCCTTTGTCCAATCTCATTAAGAGTCCCACACATACATTCAAGGAAACAAACTCCTTTCATTCCAGTTTAAAACATCATTTCAGTACCTAATGGCAAAAAGGCAGAAGGTCCAAACAACCTAACCTTTTTAACAAACATTACTTATATAAATTAATGAGCTGGAAAGATTGTTCAGCAATAAACACTTTTCCCTGCAAAGCCAAGTTTGATTCCCAGAACCTGTGCACAGTCAGATGAATAAGGTGGTCCATCATATGGATCTTCTTTCTTTTTAACATGTAATTTACTTATTTATTTATTTATTTATGTAAGTATTTATTTATTTATTTCAGATAAAGGAATAAGGAGAGAGAGAGGAAGAAAGAGGGAGGGAGAAAATGGTCATGTCAGGGCCTCCTACCACTGCAAACGAACTCCATGTGTGTGCTCCCCCCTCTGCATCTGGCTTATGTGGGTCCTGTAAAGTCTAACTGGAATCCTTTGGCTTTGCAGGCAAATGCCTTAAATGCTATGCCATCTGTCCAGCTCCACATGTGGATTTTCTTTGGGGTGGCTAGAAGCTCTAGCACACCCATTTTCTCTCTATCATTCTCTCTCTCTCTCTGTCTCTCACACACATACACACATACACACACACACACACACACACACACACACTCATACGTGCACATACAAATAAATAAAACATTTTAAAAGAAATATAAGTTACGATTTGGTTTCTCTCTCTCTCTCTTCTTTCTTCTTTCTGCTTTTACTTTCTTTCTTAATGACTGACAGAATCACCAGGCTGAACAGGTTACTCAGCTGGTCACAAAGGAAAACAATGTAAGCCAGACTCACAATGTGTGTTGCAAAAAATGTGATGTATGATGAAAAGAAGTCCACAGAGACACAATGACTAATGTGTGAAGACTTTAACACCAACAAGACTGTCCTATGGACAAGTTGGTGATGTTAGAACATGGCAGCTGCCTAAGGCAGAAAAACAAATACAGGACTGGGAGAAGGCTCAGCAGTTAGGGCCCTTGCCTTTGAAGCCTATGGACCCATGCAGGATGGTTGCTCCATGGGAAGGGAAGATATTAGCCTTATGAGAGATCTGGTAGCAGAAAGTCACTGGACTCTATATTGGATGCTGGTGCTGTGTGAGATAGGTTACTGGGGGAACAGTAGTAAAACCGAGGAATCAAAGTTCATATGTGGACGTGGTAGGGGGATCAGAATAAAATCTAGGCAAATCCTGGGGCAGGAGGCTCTGTATACATGGCAGTAGTGGGTCCCAAGGAGCTATCAAGAATCCTTCTAGGTATTGTAACTGACCCAACCTGCTATCACCCAGGTCCCCCAATATAACAAAAGACTATGACTCTTATCACTGCATAACACCAACCTAGATTCCAGGGTCCTCCATAGTTCCCCAGGCATCATCATCACAATGCAGATTCCCCACCTCTGAGGCCTAATGGAAGACTATCACATGGTGAAGTTGAAAACCCCCTTCATAAAGATCCCCAGGTAGAGGGGCAGTTCTATTTCCAGGAGCTTCTGCACTGTGATTCTACTCCCAAATACTGGTGGAGAAAAATTTATACAACTGAATGTCTTTATGATACCAATTTTATTCTGACTCAGAAACTAGGCAGAGCATTATGTGTCTTCATCAGTTTTCACCAGCTAGTCTTATGCTTTAATGGCTAAGTAGCATTGCATTGTCTCTGTTTAAATTGTTATCACCAATTTCTTCATTCTGTCATAAATAGGTTGTTACCAAATACTAATTTGGGAATGAATACGGCTAAGGGCAGAAGAGTTACTCTCTGCCAAGCACTAAATCTCCACAACACACTTTCCTCCAATTAAAAAACAACACACAATTTACACTTGACAACATTGATCTGTTTAAATCATGTGTGAGGAACTCGTCGGTCATCCTGAAAATTGACATTTTCTCATTCCATCCTGATAGGCACACAGTGTGGACTCATGTTTGGATAATATTTACATTTATAGCAGAATTGTTTCAAAGAGAAGTTTATGGTCAGCAGGAAATTCAACTTATTGCACCTGGGTGAACAAGTACAATCAGTATGTGATTTTACAAGTGCAGGAACAAAAGCCATGGTGAGTTGTATTATATAACACGTGATGAGGTACCAGGTCTGGACCCAAGTACAATGCTTCTAATGTACCTGAAATTTATAACATTACATTGCAAATTCTATACTGTTCATACAAATGGTAAATTCTTTTCCTCTATCATACCCCAATTAATGTTTTGCACAATAAAATTCTATATTTAATTTTATGAGAGTATTACAACAATTAAATTCTCATCTGTTATAGTTAGTTGTCTTCACATTTTTACATGCCTAATACAAGACTGTACACAATAAATAGGCAATGGATAAATTTGATACCGACATTATGAATCCCACTATCCATATATCCCCTAATGGAATGTATACTCATGTTTGACAAATGAAAAAGGAACTTTAATATATATGTAACAAAATATAAAGCTAGACAGTCATTTGGAATACAATTGACCATATGTATAAGACCAGCATTGGTGAGAATTCATTGTAGTTTGTTCTGCTGCATAAACTGGACTCCATTTTATTTATTTATTTATTCATATATTTATTTGAGAACACGAAGAGACATATAGAGAAGCTATTGGAGTGTCAGGGCCTCCAGCCCTGCAAAGAAAATCAAGGTGCATTCACAACTTTGTACATCTGGCATATTTGGCTCCTGATTAGACAAACCTGAGTCCTTAGGCTGAAAATCAAGCACCTTAACCACTATGCAATCCCTCTACTGTGAAGATAAGAATTTTTTTCATTGCACTATTTTCTTTTTTCAAAGTAAAATCTCACTGTAGGCCAGGCTGATCCGGAACTCACTCTGTAGTTCCAGAGTGCCATCTAACTCAAACAGATCTTCCTCAACCTACCAAGTCCTAGAATTAAAGGTGTACACCACCACGCTGGGCTTAAACTGCACAGTGTAACTACAAGAAACGTCCATAAATGGTTAGTCTGTTGCGTACATGAGCCTGTCTTAAACAGAAGTCACAACACATTAGCTATTAAGTCTTCTAAAGGCATTTCTGAGTGAGGCTAATGCTTACCATTGTTGGTAGGGCCCATGAAAGCTAGTTTTCAATGAGAGCAATTACAACACTTATTAATAAGAGATGATGAAGTCTATATTTCAGAAAATGTAAAGTATACACTTCCAAGAAAGTTTCTAATATGAATATTTTCTAATGACCTAAAGTCTGGTACTTGTTGATTAGAATTCATTTGCTGGTTAGAACATGTGAAAAGTATTTTGAAACAAACACAATGTATACCCTGACTGGTGAGAGTGTACTAAGGCTGCTTCTCAATGAGAACAATTCATTTAGTGGACATACAGAGACTACTAAGTCTATTTCACAATGAGGTCAGTTCCTACACTTGCTTGTTAGAGTATATCAAGGCTATTTCTGAATGAGTGAAATTTTTATAATTACTGTCCAGTGTGTATGAAGGTCATTTTTCAATGATGGCCATTCCTGCCCTTGCTTGGCACCATACATTTAAATTGCTCCTTAATAAGGAATTCCTAAACTTGCTTGTAGTAACAAAGATGTTTCTCATTTAAGGCAATTCCTGTTCTTAGTTTTCAGATACTATGAAGGCTGTTTTTCAGTGATGTTACATTATCTATTTTCAGATCAAAGTCTGCTAAGGCAAACTTACAATTAGGGCCATTACTACACATCATGAGCAAAGTTTATAGAGACTATTTCTCAGTGTGGGCAATTCTTGCACTTGGTGGTCAGTGTCTTGTTAAGCCATGCCTTAAGGCGTTCTATTTTCTTCACTGGTAGATAAGTATATTAAGCCTACTTCCCAAGGTGTTCCATTCCAACCATTGATGGTCATAGTATATTAAAGGATATTTGCAAACAAGAGCAGTTTCTACCTTTGATTATACAAGTTTACAACGTCTATCTCTCAATAAAGGCAAATGCTACCTTTTCTTTGCATGCTAATATGCAAATAAAAATTCAAAATACTTTATTATTTATTAGCGAAGAGGAAGAGAGAAATAGAGAGAGAGAGAGAGAGAGAGAGAGAGAGAGAGAGAGATGTGCCAGGTCTACTTTCTCCTGCAAAAGTCTTCTAAATGCATGGACCACCTTGTTTTTCTGTCTTTACATGTTTACGGGAGAATTAGGTTCAGACCACTAAGCTTTCACAGAAGTACCTCACCTTCAAACAGGAAAGCATTACTTTAGCCCATCTACTTCTTTGTTTTTTATTTTAATTAAAATTTATTTTTATTTATTTGACAGAGAAAGAGGGAGAGAGAGAGGGACAGAGACAGAGAGAGAGGGAGATATAGAATGGGTGAACCATGGCGTCCAGCCACTGCAGATGAAATCCGGATGTGTGCTCCCCCTTGTGCACCTTGCTAATGTGGGTCCTGGGAAATCAAACCTGCATCCTTTGGCTTTACAGGCCTTCAGCACTAAGCTATCCTTCCATCCCTACTTGTTTATCTTTAAATAGATGCAAAAAGTATCTGTAATTGAATAAATAGTCTCAGTGTAGATGTGGTGCAGTTATAACTCCCTCAATTCTGGCTCTACCAGTGACTTAAAGAAGTCTCTATTGACAGTGAACTCTTCCAGACACAAAATGGCCTGCTACTACTTACACAATGTCTGCTACTACTTACACTAGACCATCATAATAGGAGGAAAAATTATGACATTAAATAAAAGAGAGACTCATTGAGAAGGGGAGGGGATATGATAGAGTGTGGAATTTTTAAGAGGAAAGTGACAGGAAGAGGGAATCAGCATTATTTATTGTCTATAAGTATGGAACATTTCAATAATAGGAAAAAGGGATCTCTATTACTCAGGAAAATAAATTCACTATCAGGACATGATTGTTTCTATGCTGGGGTATGTCCTTACCCTTACATGGGGAATGATCTGTCCTAAGTGGATTGCTTTCCTTGCAATCCAATGCAAGTACATATTTAATAGCAGCTTACTGTTGTGCTCCAGTGTACTTATACACAGATGTGATCAGGCAATCCAAGCAAAGGAGACAAAATGCCAGAATTTCATGCTGTTTATGTGCCTTACAGTTTCCATGTACATATATATCATACTAGGCCTTAAGTGGCCCAAATCAGAGGTAAATACTTTAAGCAAAGACAGAATCTATGGACCTATAATAGTAGGACTTAAATCTCTAACAAGTTGGTTTCTTTAAAAGTTGTTATTAACAGTAAAGGAGTATGCCTCTGTTGCAGTCATGTTTGAATTACTGGTAGAAATCACCCAACCAAGAGCATCTTGTGGGGAGAAAAAAAGGTTCATATTGGTTTACAGCCTTGAGGGTTAAGCTCTGTGATGGTAGGGATAAAAAAGACAGCATGAGCAGAAGGTGGATTTCACTCCTTGACCAACATATGGAAGAAAACAGAAACAGGAGATTGTGCCAAACACTGGCATGGGACACTGGCTGTAACACCCATAAGCCTGCCCCCAATTATACACTGACTACAGAAGGTATTTCCCAAATGTCCATCAGCTGCGAACCTAACATTTAGAACACCTAAGTTTATGGGGGACACCTAAATCAAACCACTATGGTCTGCATAACTGTTAGCATATTTTTATAGGTGTTTATTTATTGACAACTTCTATACTTACAGACAATAAACCATGATATTTCCTTCTCCTCCCACATTTGCCCCTTTAAAACTCTGCTCTTAATCATATCACCTCCCCCTCTCTGTAAGTTTCTCTTTTATCTTGATGTCATCATCTTTTTCTCCTCTTATGAGGGTCTTGGGAAGGTTTTGCTAGCACTGGGAGGCCATGGATATTGAGGCCAATTTCCGTATGGACAGTTGCATTTTAAGGAGTGGTACTCTTTCTTGGACTCTTACATTCCTTCTCCCACCTCTTGTGGAAAGGATTCTGAGTCTTGGAGGGTGTGATAGAGATGTTTCAGTGCTGGATGCTCCTCTGTCCCTCTTCTTAGCACTCTGTAGCCTTTTTTGTTGTCCCAGTGGTCATCACGATCTGGAAAGAGAAGATTCTCTAACCAGAAGTGAGGGTAGCATTAATACATGGATAGGGACATTAAGTGAAATGCTTTCAGGGAGGGAAGTTTGATGAGAATAATATGTACATTTACTAGACAAGTGCAGGCTTTATACTCCTAAGGCTCATGACCCTGCCATAGGTTTTCACTAGGTTCTCAGTACCAGGCATATATTCCCTACCATAGAGTGGACCTTCAGTCCAGTTAGATAACAGTTGGTTTCTCCCAGAGAAGACATGACACTATTGCACTTGTTTCATTTGGCATGTCAGGCCAAACAAGGTTTCCAGTGTCCATTGTTTTCACTGCTGATGGCTTCTGTCTCCCATATGGCTACATGCAATGCAGCTTTTTCAAGCTTTCAGATGGCTGGTCTATAGGGAGAAGGTTTTCTGCTCAGCACCAGCTTGACTTTTCAGTGAATGTGCCGCTCAGGAATGTGAAGTCTTCAGCATTAGGATCTTACAATCTCTTTCTCAAGGGAAACCAAGGGCCTTGGCAGTAGCCTGTAATGTTCCGGATGGCACAGGGACCTCCCTGACCAACAACTCACTGGAAGGTATCCCATCCCTGGCACTGAAAATTTCCTAGAAACAACCTATGGCTTCTAGATGTGCCATTATTCAAAAACAGTAGGTTTTCATATGTCTTTTTCAAAACATCTTAATTTTTGATATACCCTACCCTCTTCCCCTCTCTGTCAAATAAATAATTTTCAAGATTTGTTGATTAATTGATTCATTTCTTTTGGCAAATAGCAAGAGGCAGACAGACAGACAGAGAGTGAGGACTGGCACTCCAGGGCTTGTGCCACAGCAAAGGAACTCCAGATGTATGCCAACTTGTGCATCTGGATTTATGTGGGCACTGGGAGGATGAGTCCAGGCTGGAAGACTTTGCAACCATGTGCCTTTAACTGCTGAGCAGCTTGCTACATAGTTTCTATGTGACATCTGGGCAATGCTTCACTTCTGAGTCCTGATTCCCCTGCCCTCAGATCTTTGCCTTGATGTTGAGTTTCATTCCTGAAAGTACCGGTGCAATCACAATTCTTATCACGAGGGGGAGCTCCTCAACCAGGAATGCTCACCCTCAAAGGTTTCCTTAGTATGGGGTGGAATTCTAATATGTTTACTGAACAACTCAAATATCCGTACCTTCATCACAGTGGCTTTTAGACAACTTTGTATACCTAGAGGGGCACCTTCAGAGGCAGCAGCAGCGGTTCCAGCAGTGGCATCTACAGCAGCAGCAGCAGCGGCGAAGGATCCAGCAGCAGCAGCTTCAGCAGCAATAGTAGCTTTCCAGCACCAGGGGTGCCGATCTGCAGGGCTACAGTTGCCAGGCTCAGTTTGCCCCACAGGAAAAGCCAGTGCCCAGCTCCAGAAGTCAGAACAGTGGTCCAACGACCCAGCCAGCTACTTGACTGAGACCAAAATCTTCCAAAAAGTAACTGGGATTGCAACAGGGAAGGGTCTCACTTGTTCACAAGCGGACTTTTGGATCCCTCAACAGACCAGAAATCTTAACCTCTTTGTTGATAGAGTATCTGGTTGTTATAATAACTACTGATACATCCTCGGTGCTGTTTTTGATTGAATGTGTACACTGTTTAGTTAAATTTTAGGATCTACCTATACTTTATTCCACTCAGCCTGCTTGAATACTCCCATAGCAGGCAAACTCAATCCCTAGGAACACCTCTGTAGATACTCTGAGTGTTAAGAGCCACACCACACAACTTAAGCTCCTACCTTGAAGATATATAACATCAGATCAATTGATATAGATAAGAATACCTAGAGATCTAGAAAATACAAGCATTAACTTAATCCAAGATGCAAAAATATATACAACAAAAGAAACACTATAAACCAAGACGATATAAATCCACCTAAAAGTATTAATGCATCAGAAATGACTTCCAGTGAGAACAAGTTAGAGGAAATTCCTGAGAAATATTTCAAAAGAATGATTGTAAATATGTTCAAAGAAGTCAAAGAACAAATCAAAGGAGTCAAAGACGAACTCAGAGAGGACATCAAGGAATCAAAGAAGATGCAGGACATCAATTTAATGAAATAAAGAAGGCAATACAAGACATAAATAAGGAAATAGAAATAATAAACAAAAACCAGTCAGAATTACTAGCAATGAAGAACACAGTTAATGCAATAAAAAAAAAAAAACTGTAAAGAATCTCACCAGTAGAATGGATGAAGGAGAGGACAGAATATCTAAGCTAGAAGACCAGGTGGCAGATCTAATACAAAGAGATTAATAACAAAGAGAGAGACAAACTTATAGAAAAGTATGAGTGGGAATTTCAAGATATTCAGGACGCTACAAAAAGATCAAATATAAGAATTCAGGGCATAGTAGAAGTAGAAGAATTCCACTCCAAAGGCATAGTAGGTGCCTTCAACAAAATCATAGAAGAAAACTTCCCCCAAATAGGGAAACAGGTGCCAATGCAGATACAGGAAGCCTTTAGCACCCCAGCCAGACAAAACCAGGAAAGAACCTCTCCTTGCCATATTATAATCAAACTACCAAACACACAAACCAAAGAAAAAATATTGAAAGCAGTTAGAGAGAAAAATCAAGTTACCTACAAAGGTAAGCCCATCAAGATTACAGACTGGGTTAAAAAGCAGGATCCTACAATTTGTTGTCTCCAAGAAACTCACATTTCTACAAAGGATGGGCATTATCTTAGGGTGAAAGGTTGGAAAATGGTGTTTCAAGGAAATGGGATTATAAAACAAGCAGGGGTTGCTATCCTAATATCTGACAAGGTAGACTTCAGTCCAACATTAATCAAGAAAGATAAGGAAGGTCACTTTATATTCATTAAGGGCACACTCCAACAGGAGGACATTACAATCCTAAACATATATGCACCTAACATGGGGGCTCCCAAATTTATCAAACAAACACTATTAGAACTAAGGTCACAGATAACACCAAACACTGTGGTGGTGGGTGACTTCAACACCCCACTCTCATCAATTGACAGGTCATCCTGGGAAAAAATAAACATAGAGGCATCTGGACTAAAAGAGGTCATAGAAAGACTGGAACTAACAGATATATACAGGACATTTCATCAAAAGGCTGCAGAATATACATTCTTTTCAGCAGCACATGGAACATTCTCTAAAATAGACCATATATTAGGACACAAAGCAAATCTTGACACATTCAGGAAAATTGAAATAATTCCTTGCATTCTATCTGACCACAATGGAATTAAACTACAAATCCTAGCAAGGAAGGATATAGAGCATACACAAAATCATAGAGACTAAACAATACCCTACTAAATGATGAGTGGGTCAATGAAGAAATCAAAAAGGAAATCAAAAAATTTATACAGCCAAATGATAATGAGAACACAACATACCAAAATCTCTGGGACACAATGAAGGCAGTCCTAAGAGGTAAATTTATAGCTTTAAGTGCCTATATTAAGAAATTAAACAGGTTGCAAGTAAACGAACTAATGCTTCAACTTAAAGCCTTGGAAAAAGAAGAACAAGGCAAGCCAAAAATCAGTAGACAGGAAGAAATAATAAAGATTAGGGCAGAAATTAATGAAATAGAAACAAAAACGATTCAAAAAATTAATGAAACAAAGAGTTGATTCTTTGAAAGGATAAACAAGATTGATAAACCCTTAGCAATTCTGACCAAAAGAAAGAGAGAAGAGACACAAATTAATGAAATTAGAGATGAAAAAGGTAACATCACAACAGATTTCATAGAAATTCAAAAAATCATAGGGATATACTATAAAAGCATATACTCCACAAAGTATGAAAATCTGAAAGAAATGGATGATTTCCTTGATTTATATGACCTACCTAAATTAAATCAAGATGAGATGAATCAATTAAATAGTCCTATAACAAGCATGCAGATCCTAACAATTATCAATAATCTCCCAACTAAAAAATGAGTTGTAATTGCATGAGTATAATGGTTAATAAGCTAGACTGACACCTGGGTAGAGGAAAAATGGAGATGGATTAGAAGAGGCGGCAGAATTGTGGTGTAAGCTGAGGAGCAAAATAAGGGAGATAGGCTAAGAGAGGGAGAGGAGGGTGGAGATTCCCAAAACTAAAGATGGCATGAATCAGTACTATAGAAAACTACTTTGTTAAACACTTAAAAGACATAAATCTGAGAGAGAGAGAGGTGGGGGGGGGGGTCTGGAGGGCAGTACTCAGCAGGGGTGGAGAAAGTTTTAACCTACAACCATAGGCCATAGCTAGTAAGTCCCAGTACCAAAACTGGGTTAGCCCATACAGTGAGCTTTTGATCAGGAGGGCCCATGAGTCCTCCAAAACACTGCAATCCACTCCAGATCATGTGATTATTCTCTAGAACCAAATGGTAAATCCCTATTGCTGAAGACAACATGGACTGCAGTCCCAAAACATTGAGAGGTCAAGTTGGACAAGGTACACTCTGAGGGTGACTGATGTATTCATGACCCTGCAGTGAACACTGATACTCCACTGGGAAGGGACCTAAGAGGAATGGGTATGTGTGGCGAGGGGCAGGGTACACGAGTATAGCTCAATGGGAATATGACCAATATGCAGTATGCTCATATACTGAAGTTCTCAATTTAAAATAAAAAAGAATAAATGGTCCACCAAATTGTCTGGCATTCTTCCTGGGTTACATGACTACTTTCACCTTTCCAAAGCTCTGCAAGTAGGGACCCAGTTATCTGGGAAAACTTAACCAAGCTAATATAGTTCCAGCAGCATGCATTGTCTTCCTTCCTCACTGTGGACAGCTGATCCAAGCTCCCATCATCAGGGCTTTCCCACTGTGGTGGACTGTGGGATGAAATTACTCCCTTAAACCAGTTGTCAGGTATGTGGTCCCAACAATGAAATGGTTAATGATGTGCTTATCTTCACTCAAACTCCATCATGTTTCATCCTTCTACACATCAGCTGACCTGTAGTCTTACTGTGGCCTGGAACTCAATGCAATCCTCCTACATGTGCCTGCCAAGTTCTGGTATTGGGAGCCACAATGCACGCCTGGTTTTCTCCACATTTCATGATTACACATTATTTACAGCTCCTTTGATTTCAATGGTTGGCTGTAGATTTGTAGAGTTTGAAACAGACATTGTATTTTGACTTTCCACTGCAGAAGCCACTGCACACCATTGATATAATTCTCTGCATTATTTGAAACTCTCACCTGCACCAAGTCCCCTGTACCACATGATGTCTTTGTTAAAGGGTAGCTATAATTCCTTTGGCTTGCATGTATGTATGTGTGTGCATGCCCGTGTAAGAAAGAAGGATTATACACTCCAAGGTTATAGTCAAGCTGGAGAGATGACTCAGTGATTAAGGTGCTTGCCTGCAAAGCATAAAGACTTGAGTTCAATTCCCATGTACCTAATTTATCTGAAAGAAAAAGACAAGTTAACTGTCTCAACTTGTAAGTTGCTTCTGTCAGTAACATGCTCGGAGATATAGCACCTTCAATACCATGATGGTGCACTTGAATGCACTGTAGAGTTACATTCATGTCCCTATCCTAGAACATCAGATACTCACAGAAAAAAAGGATGATATACATGTTTGAATTTTGTTGCCTCAGTCCTGTACTTCTGACATTCCCCATTCTTTCTGTATGAAAATTAGTAAAATCCAATATGAAATTGTCATTAGATCACACATTTTTGGTAATGCTAAAAGGAAAACACATTTCCATTACCATCCATCTTATCTAGCTTCATTATTCACACATGTTTCTATTTTATAGAGCTCACTGAGCAGATGCGTTGACACAGTAGAACCTTGAGTGTAGTATATTCCCAGAATTCAGTAATATCCCTCCCTTGTGTGTTTGATTTTGATGGTCAGACATGCTGAGTCGTCCCTGGAATGCATGTGGCTGAGATAGACATCTGTACCCAATGACAGCCTGGACTTCCCACTCATAAATGAGACCATCAAAAACTCTTTCGATATCTGTGTATACAGATGCAGGTACATTTTGGAAGGACAACACACCTCAAATGAGAATACTGGACCTCGATTTCTTTAGTATACTCACTGCTATAATTTCATTGGTTTACTAGCCACACCTTTTTCTCAATATGATCCTTCTTTTTCCACATGGGTTTGCATTATACTGTTTCAATGGGAACAGAAATTGAAATTCAGGGAAACTCTTAAAATATGCACAGAAAGAGGACTGACATTGATAACCCTACATATTTTCGTATTTGCACATTGTATAATAAAATTAAAAATTGTTTTCTCTGATGTTCTATTAGTTTTCTCTGAGTTCCCAAGAGCTCATAGGAATGAGTGATATAATTTTTCATTTTTATTGTCCAGAACAATCTCATTTTTCATATATTGCCATACTGTGCATCAAAACGTTTAAAAATATTTTATTGAGAATGTTTTTCTTTTACAGGGAGTGAGACAAAGAGAGAGAAGGAAAATTGGTACACCAGTGCCTCAACCACTGCCATCCATGAGTGGGCACATGCGACCTTGCTCTTGGCTAACATTTGTGCATCTGGTTTATGTGGGATCTGGAGAGTTGAACATGGGTCTGTAGGCTTCAAAAGTAAGTGCCTTAAATGCTCAACCATCTCTCCAGTCCCCCAAATATTTTTATTGAGAATACTTTGTGATCATTGTTGATTTGTATTTAAATTCTATCTTCATAAATCTCCTGTTCAACATCAAACTGGAGTAAAGGTAAGTAGATATCTTAATCCTTAATAGGAATAAAAACTTTGTTTACAAAAATAATGTCTTCTGGCTGGAGAGATGCCTTAGCAGCTAAGGCACTTGCCTGCAAAGTATAAGAATGCTTGTTCAAATCTCCAGGACCCATGAATAGCTAGACACAAAAGTGATGCAAAGTGTGCAATGTGACACTTACACCCGGGAGAGAAAACATCTAGAGTTCGTTCAAGAGGCTGAACGACCATAGATTGCCCATTCTCCCTCTATCTCTGAATTCTCACTCCCTCACTCTTTGCAAAAATAAATTGTTTCTGATCTCACTTTGTTTTCCTTTTTGTTATCATTGTATATGTCAGTGTGTGAAGTTTAAGTACAAGAAAGTAGATGTATTTGATTCACTGTCAATTTGACACTACTTGAAAGGTCAAATTTCAAACTTTTGTTTCTTCAACTTAAGAAAAGTCTTGCTTACCTCAGATAAAAAGTGGTGAACATCCTCTCATAAGCATTATAAAATATGACATCACGTAAGTATATTCTTAGCATCCCATTCTCTTCTATGGTCTTTTCCTTTCTAGCTGCCAGGTAAAGTGTGTGGTATTTCCCTGAAAACTAACAGCACATATCAATTTAGAACAGTCAAGATTCTGGGTATTCCCCACATGTCTGTTTTCATCGTGAAATCTGCTTTTCCTGACGATAGAGAATGAGGTGCTTGTGAGAAACAAAAATTCAAACGTATATACATTTTGTTCATAGGGATAAAACCGAGTTTGGACCCAGAGCTTATAATATAGATACACAGCTGGACTGATATCAAAATTTTGTCATGTACAACAGAAATTCAGTAATGTATTCAGTTTTGTTTTGTATCAAAATCTATTAGATATTTCATTACTGTGTCCCTAACACATTTTAGGAGATCCTTAACATTGTTAGACATAGATATAAAACTTGAGAACAGCCAATTTCAGATGTGAGATTGAGGCGACTCTGGGACCATGTAGATAATTCCTGGGCTAAAATGAGTTCCTCCTTGAAAACAAAACAAAATAAAAACCCAAAGATGTGAAGGCATGCACATGCAGAATCATCTTTGTGGCTGTATAGAAGAGAGACACACAAAGAAACATGACGACATCCACTCTGAAAATTCATGTGACACATGGTACCTTCAAGGGCATGTTCTCAGCATCAACCATGGTGCAGAGCTGCAGCCAGCAGCAGAATCTTCATCTTCCTGCTTCTCATCTTGCCTCCTCTGCAGTAGTTCAGGGTTGCTCTCTTTGTGCAGAGAATCTGGGAGAAAGACACAGTTAAATCCCATCTCTGAGATGTGGAAGGATCCCATTGGTCATGGTGAGTGTTTGATTTTCTCTGGCTGAGAGATACTGTTAGGTATGTTTCAGTTGCATTTATTTCCCTAATTGAATTAGTAATAAATCAAGAACAAAATGAGCTGAACCCCTACCTTGATCGGCACGGTAAGTCCACATAAAATGTCAATGACAGCAACAATTCCTCACTCTTTTGTCCTGAGTTACATAATGGAGAATGTATTACAAGCTGCTCGCTTCAACTACTGAATACTTGTAAATATTTTATATTGATTTTTTTTTTCTGAGAGAAACAGAGAACATTTAGCAGATAAAAAGAAAGACAGGGCACACCAGGGCCTCCAACCACTGCAAACGAACTCCAGAAGCATGTGCCGCACATGACTCTCACTTGCATGGGTGTTGGAGAACTGAAATGTGTACATAGGCTTCACGGCAGGGGCCCTCAGTGCTAAGCCATCTCTCCAGCCCTGCTTCCTCCAATTACTACATAACTTTAACTGAGAGTTCCAAAACTCTCTGCAGGTGCAGAGAGGGTTAAATATTCAACTTTGAATCTCATCATGTAGGTTTTGTTATTAGTTAATGAAGTAGATTCATGATGAGTGAGAATTTCCATCTAGAAACTTAAAGGAAATAATTAAGACCGTGTGTGTGTGTGTGTGTGTGTGTGTGTGTGTGTGTGTGTGTGTGTGTGTTATTAATGGGCATGCCAGGGCCTCCAGCCAATGCAAACACTCCAGATGCATGTGTCACATGTGCATCTGGCTTACATGGGTCCTGGAAAGTTGAGCCTCACACTGGGTCCTTGGGCTTCACAAGCAAGTGCTTAGCCACTAAGTCATCTCTCTAGACCAAAGTAAACTTTTTAAGGTGGAAAATTTGTACACTTGCTCAATAGAGTCTATGTACTAAGTATATTTCTCAATGATGATGATTCCTACATAATTTGTTTTAATGCTGTACTATGTCAATTTCGGGGTGACTGGCAAAACATATTAAAAGCCTTATTATTTATATATTTATGTGCAGACAGAGAGACAAAAACAGAGTGGGCAGAACAAAACCCTCCTGCTGCAATATACAAACTCCAAATATGCTTAGCACTCTGCATCTTTCTGGCTTTAGTGGGGCACAAGGGAGTCCAAAGTGAGCCTTTAGGCTTTGTAACAAAGTGTCTTATTCCCTGAGAGTCATCTCTCCAGTAATTAAGATTTTATTTTTTTGATAATATATTTTATTCA
The DNA here is from genome assembly GCF_020740685.1 of Jaculus jaculus. Lineage (NCBI taxonomy): Eukaryota > Metazoa > Chordata > Mammalia > Rodentia > Dipodidae > Jaculus > Jaculus jaculus. The sequence goes on from NW_025423388.1 coordinate 551,443, forward strand.
TTTATTAGAGGAGGAAAAAGTAGGGAGAATGACACACACACACAGTTTTAAATATGTAGATAGATAGATATAGACTAGATATAGATAAAGAAATACAGAGAAAGAGAGAGACAGAATGGCTGTTCCATGGCTTCTAGTCACTGCAATCAAAATCCAGATGAATGTACAATCCTGTCCATGTGGCTTACATGGGTACTGTGGATTTGAACCTTTGTGTTAGGATTCACAGAAAAGCACCTTAACTGCTGAACCATCTTTCTATCTATATCAAAGCTTTTCTTAATGATGTAATTCTGACACGAAGTTCAGATTACAGCAAACCAGACAGGCTTCTCTTTTCAGATGGTGATGTTTTAGTGCTCTACATTCCATTGTTCTGCCACTTCATCTCAGCACTATGTTGCCTTTGGGGTCTCCCAGTGGTCAACACCATCTGAAAAGAGAAACTTCTCTAACCAAAAGTAAGAGTAGCATTGATATATCAGTATGAACAATAAATGCAGTGCTTTCAGGGCAATTTGGTGAGAGTAATATATGCATTTACCCAGATAAGAGCAAACTTTATACCCCTAAGGCCCATGCTCTCCCCTGTCATAGGCTTTTGATTAGGTTTTCAGTAACAGAGGCATGTACTCTCTCCCATAGAGTGGGCCTTCAGTCCAATTAGAGAGCAGTTGGTTTCTCAGAGCAGACATGCCACTATTGCACTAATTCAGTCATTCGGTCTGTATGGCCAAACGTGAGGTTTCCAATATCCACAGTTTTCACTTCTCATGACTTCTATCTCCCATTGGACTGCATACAGTGCAGCTTTTTCCAGCTTTCACTTGGCTTTGCTACAATGGAGAATGTTTTCTGGTCAGCAACAACTTGATTTCTCCATGTTTTGAATTGTAATGCCCTTCTGCTGGAGTGTTCCTTTAATAAGTATAAAATGACCTTCTTTATCTTTTACTCAGTAATGTTAGTTTGAAGTCTATGCTGTCAAATATTAGGATACCACCTCCTGCTTGTTTCCTAGGCCCGTGTGCTTGAAATATCATTATCTACCCTTTCATCATAAGGCATCATATATCTTTTATTGAGAGATGAATTTCCTGGAGGCAACAAAAGGCCAGATCCTGCTTTCAATCCAGTCTGCAAGCCTGTGTCTTTTGGATGGTGCATTGAGGCCATTGATATTAATAGTTATTATTGGAAATTATGCATTTATTTCTACCATTCTTCTTTTTGTTTGTAGTGTTTCCTGTTTTCCCTTTACTCATTTGTTTTAACTGTTATTTCAGTGTGGTTTATTTTTTTCCTATTTCATCCTGTGTGTGTTTTGCTTTCTCTTTGGCATTAAGAATTCCTTCAAGTATTTTCCATAGAGCTGGTTTAGTTGTCATAAGATCCTTTAGCCTGTTTTTGTTGTGGAATGGCCTTAAATCCCCATCAATTGGGAAAAATATGTTTGCAGGAGAAAGTTAATTTGGTTGACAGTCATTATCTTTCAGAACTTGGAAGATATCATTTCAAGCCCTTCTGGCTTTTAAAGTTGTGTTGATTAATCTGCAGTTATTCTGATGGGCTTGTCTTTGTAGGTGACTTGCTTCTTCTCTCTAAGTCTTGTCAATACATTTTTATTGGTTTCTGTGTTTAGTAGTTTAATTATAACATGGAATGGAGAGGTTTTTTCCAGATTTTGCCTGTTTGGTGTTCTAAAATCTTCTCATATCTGTGTTGGCATTTCTTTCCCAATTTGAGGAAAATTTCAGTCTATGATTTTGTTGAAAACACCTACTAAGCCTCTGAATTGGAATTCTTCTCCTTCTGTTCTACAATGAATTCTTATGTTCGATCTTTTCATAGTGTCCCAGATATCTTGAAATTTCCATTTATTCTTTGCTATTAGTTTGTATTTCTCTTTGTTGGACTGTATTAGATCTGCCACATGGTCTTCTATTTTAGATATTCTGTTCTCTCCTTCATCCATTCTAACAGAGAGACTTTCCACTGAGATGTTTATCTGATTGACTGTATTCTTCAGGGTCAGGATTTCAGCCTGGTTTTTCTTCAGTATTTCTACTACCTTATTCATGTCTCATAATAACCTCTTTATTTAATTAAGCTGATTTCCTGTGTTCTCTTTCAGAAGTTTGTTTTCTTTAATTCTTTTGTTTTCTACTTTGCTTACCTTCATTTCTTCTCTGATTTCTTTGAGCATACATGCCATCATCTTCTTGAAATCTTTTTCAGGCATTTCATCTAAAACAGTCTCATTGGTGATCATTTCTGATGGATTGATTGTTTTTCATGGAATTGTATTGTCTTGATTCTTTGAGTTTCTTCTACCATATTGTGGCAACTTTTGCATCCTGAATTCATTTCATGTTTGTGTTCTACTTATCTGATGATGTGGGATGGGAGAGTTCAGAGTTCTGGAGTTTCTTGAATTTTCAGTAGCACTTTAGTTGATCACAGCTCTCTTTCCTTCACATTCCTTAACTTTGCAAGAGAGCTGATGGAGTTGAAAAATCTGTTGCTTGGTCTCTGCAGTTGCTACTGCTGCTTGACACACCAGGAATGTACCAGGGTTGCCTCAGGGTGTCTCTGGCCATTTTCCTCCTTTATTGTGGGTCATGGTGTCTCTGGCTTCTCCGCTGTGTCTGAGAATAACTTATACTCCTTCTCTGTTCAGAGGAAGGGTGTATTTTTGTGGGGTTTTACTTAAATCCATCCTTAGGCTGATTTGGTGTGGTTCCTCAGCTGCCATCTTACCTAGAAGCAATCCTAAATTCTTATTTTTGATGGTCATTGTTTAATAAGTCTGTGACTCTATGAGGGTCATTCATACACTTTTTATTTTTATTTTTAGTCTACTATGGATATTCCTGAGTGCAAGTGATTCATACAACTGCTGGTCATTGAATACAGAGATTAACTACTTTGGCAATTGCTACAATTGCCTTTACAGTCAAATAACACCATTTCTGAATGATGACAATATCAAAACTTTCTCACCACTCGATGAAATGGATTTCTCCTGCTGTGTACTTGTTCTTGTTAGTCATGGAAAACTAAGTTTACACCTAAATGATGGACATTCTTTTCATTTCTGCTCAAAGTCTATTAAGGCTATTTTTCAATGAAAATTATGTACTTGCTCTTAATATACACTGGATATTTGCTCAATTAGGGCCATTTATACACATGCTGGTAGAATCTAAATAATTAATTATCAGGCTGAAGAGATAGCTTAGCACTTTAAATACTTCACTGCAAAGCATAAGGGTACATTTGACTCTTCAGATTCCAACTAACCGGCCACACGAGGTGATGCATGAGCACAAGATCTCACCTGCCACCAAGGTGGCATATTTATCTGGAATAAAATGCCTGAATCCTTGGTATGCCAATTATGTCTCATGCTTTCTCTCACTCTCTCACATAAAAAGTGTGCAGAGATTATCTCAAAATAAAAACAAGAAAGAAAAAAATTTAACTGTTTTTTAATTTTTTCTCAATTTTTATTAACATTTTCCATGATTATAAAAAATATTATATGGTAATACCCTTCCCCCCTCCCCCGGCTTTCCCCTTTAAAATTCCATTCTCCATTATATCCCCACACCATCTCAAACATTCTACTTACATATATTCAATACCAACGTATCAAGTATCCTCCTCCCTTCCTTTCTCTTCCCTTTATGTCTCCTTTTTACACATACTGGCCTCTGCTACTGAGTTTTTTCCTTCTCACACAGAAGCCCAATCATCTGTAGCTAGGATCCACATATGAGGGAGAACAGGTGGCGCTCTTGGCTTTCTGGGCCTGGGTTACCTCACTTAGTATAATACTTTCCAGGTCCTTCCATTTTTCTGCAAATTTCATAACTTCATTTTTCTTTACCACTGAGTAGAACTCCATTGTATAAATGTGCCACATCTTCATTATCCACTCATCTGTTGAGGGACATCTAGGCTGGTTCTATTTCCCAGCTATTACGAATTGAGCAGCAATAAACATGGTTGAGCACGTACTTGTAAGGAAATGAGATGAGTCCTTTGGATGTATGCCTAGGAGTGCTATAGCTGGGTCATATGGTAGATCAATCTCTAGCTGCTTTAGGAACCTCCACACTGTTTTCCACAATGGCTGGACCAGATTGCATTCCCACCAGCAGTGCAGAAGGGTTCCTTTTTTTCCACATCCCCGCCAACATTTCTGATCATTTGTTTTCATGATGGTGGCCAATCTGACAGGAGTGAGATGGAATCTCAATGTAGTTTTAATCTGCATTTCCCTGATGACTAGTGACGTAGAACATTTTTTTAGATGCTTATATGCCATTCGTATTTCTTCCTTTGAGAATGCTCTATTTAGCTCCATAGTCCATTTTTGATTGGCTTGTTTGATTTTTTATTCTTTAGCTTTTTGAGTTCTTTGTATATCCTAGATATTAATCCTCTATCAGATATACAGCTGGCGAAGATTTTTTCCCATTCTGTAGGTTGCCTCTTTGCTTTTTTCACTGTGTCCTTTGCAGTGCAAAATCTTTGTAATTTCATGAGGTCCCAGTGGTTAATCTGTGGTTTTAGTGCCTGAGCAATTGGGGTTGTATTCAGGAAGTCTTTGCCAAGACCAATATGCTGAAGGGTTTCCCCTACTTTTTCCTCTAGCAGTCTTAGAGTTTCCAGTCTGATGTTAAGGTCTTTAATCCATTTGGACGTAATTCTTGTTCATGGAGACATAGAAGGATGTATTTTCATCTTTCTACATAAACATATCCAGTTTTCCCAACACCATTTGCTAAAGAGGCTGCCTTTCTCCAATTTGTATTTTTGGCATTTTTATCAAATATCAGGTGGCTATAGCTACCTGGGCTTACATACGGGTCCTCTATTCTGTTCCATTGATCTAAATGTCTGCTTTTGTGCCAGTACCACGCTGTTTTTGTTACTATGGCTCTGTAGTATAGGTTAAAATCAGGTATGGTGATACCACCAGCCTTATTTTTGTTGCTCAGTATGATTTTAGATATTCAAGGTTTTTTGTGATTCCAAATGAAATTTTGGATTGTTTTTTCTATTTCCATGAAGAATGCCATTGGGATTTTGATGGGGATTGCATTAAATGTGTAGATTGCTTTTGGTAAGATTGTCATTTTCACAATATTGATGCTTCCAATCCAGGAACAAAGGATTTTTTCCACTTCCTAGTGTCTTCTGCAATTTATTGCTTCACTGTTTTAAAGTTCTCATTGTAGGGATACTTTATTTCCTTGGCTAGGTTCATTCCAAGGTGCTTTATTTTTGGGGGGGTGCAATTGTGAATGGGAGTGATTCTCTGATTTCCTGCTCTCTGTGTTTGTTTTTAGCATATATGAAGGCTACTGATTTCTGTGTATTTATTTTGTATCCTGCTACATGGCTGTACGTTTTTATCAGCTCTAACAGTTTGCTAGTAGAGTTTTTAGGGTCCTTTATGTATAGAATGATGTCATCTGCAAATAATGATAACTTGATCTCTTCCTTTCCAATTTGTATCCCTTATATGTGTGTCTCTTGTCTTATTGCTATGGCTAAGACTTCCATAACTATATTAAATAAAAGTCAGGACAGTGGACACCCTTGTCTTCTTCCTGATTTTAGTTTAAAAGCTTCCAGTTTTTCCTCATTAAGTAGTATGTTGGCTGTAGGCATGTCATAAATAGCCTTCATTATATTGAGATGTGTTCCTTCTATTCCCAGTCTCTGTAGGACTTTAATCATGAAGGGATGTTGGATTTTGTCAAACTCTTTCTCTGCATCTAATGAGATGATCATGTGATTTTTGTCCTTCAACCCGTTTATGTAATGTATTACATTTATAGATTTGTGTATATTGAACCATCCCTGCATCTCTGGGATAAAGCCTACTAGGTCAGAGTGAATGATCTTTCTGATGTATTCTTGTATTCTGTTTCCCAATATTTTGTTGAGAATTTTTCTATCTATGTTTATGAGGGAGATTGGTCTGTAATTTTCTTTTTTTTCTGTCTTTGTCTGGTTTTGGTATCAGGGTGATGCTAGCTTCATAGAAGGAGTTTGGTAGAATTCCTTCTTTTTCTATTTCCTGGAAAAGCTTAAGAAGCAATGGTGTTAGCTCTTCCTTGAAGGTCTGGTAAAATTCAGCTGTGAATCCATCTGGGCCTGGGCATTTTTTAGTTGGGAGACTTTTGATAACTGTTCGGATCCCCATACATCTTATAGGTCTATTTAGGTAATTAATCTCATCTTGATTTAATTTGGCAGGTCATATAAATCAAGGAACTCATCCATTACTTTCTGGTTTTCATACTTTGTGGAGTATAGGCTTTTATAGTATGTACCTCTGTTTTGTTTTGTTTTTAATTTGTCTGGCGTCTGTTGTGATGTTACCTTTTTCATCTCTAATTTTATTAATTTGTGTCTCTCTTTTGGTCAGCTTTGCTAAGGGTTTATCAATCTTGTTTATCCTTTCAAATCACCACCACTTTGTTTCATTAATTCTTTGGATTGTTTTTGTTGTTGTTGTTTCTATTTCATTAATTTCTGCCCTAATCTTTATTATTTCTTCCTGTCTACTGATTTTTGGTTTGCCTTGTTCTTCTTTTTCCAAGGCTTTAAGGTGAAGCATTAGGTCATTTACTTGTGACCTTTCTAATTTCTAAATATACGCACTTAAAGCTATAATATTACCTCTTAGGACTGCCTTCATTGTGTCCCAGAGATTTTTGTATGTTGTGCTCTCATTATTTTTTGACCCTGTAAATTTTTTTGATTTCTTCATTGAACCATTCATCATTTAGTAGTGTATTGTTTAGTTTCCATGATTTTGTGTAAGCTCTATAGCCTTTCTTGCTATTGATTTGTAGTTTCAATCCACTGTGGTAAGATAGAGTGTAAAGAATTATTTCGGGCTGGAGAGATGGCTTAGTGGTTAAGCGCTTGCCTTTGAAGCCTAAGGACCCCGGTTCGAGGCTTGGTTCCCCAGGTCCCACGTTAGCCAGATGCACAAGGGGGCACAGGCGTCTGGAGTTCGTTTGCAGAGGCTGGAAGCCCTGGCGTGCCCATTCTCTTTCTCTCCCTCTATCTGTCTTTCTCTCTGTGTCTGTCGCTCCCAAATAAATAAATAAAAGAATTATTTCAATTTTCCTATATTTGTTAATATTTCCTTTGTGTCCTAATATATGCTCTATTTTTCTTTTTTCTTTTTCTTTTTTGGTTTTTTGAGGTAGGGTCTCACTCTAGCTCAGGCTGACTTGGAATTCACTCTGTAGTCTCAATGTGGCCTCAAACTCTCTGAGATCCTACCTCTGCCTCCCGAGTGCTGCAATTAAAGTCGTGCACCGCCACACCTGGCAATATGGTCTAATTTAGAGAATGTTCCATGTGCTGCTGTAAAGAATGTATATTCTGCAGCATTTCATGAAATGTCCTGTATATATGTTAGGTCCTTTCCTACTATGACCTCGTTTAGTCCAGATGCCTCTCTGTTTATTTTCTCCTTGGATGACCTGTCAATTAATGAGAATGGGTTGTTGAAGTCACCCACTACCACTGTGTTTGGTGTTATCTGTGACCTTAGTTCTAATAATGTTTGTTTGATGAATTTGGGTGCCGGCGTGTTAGGTGCATATATGTTTAGGATTGTAATATCCTCCGGTTGGAGTGTGCCCTTAATCAGTATAAAGTGATCGTCCTTATCTTTCTTGACTAACGTTGGACTGAAGTCTGACTTGTCAGATATTAGGATAGCAACCCCTGCTTGTTTCCTAGGCCCATTTGCTTGAAACACTGTTTTCCAACTTTTCACCCTAAGATAATGTCTATCCTTTCTAGAAAGGTGAGTTTCTTGGAGACAACAAATTGTAGGATCTTCCTTTTTACCCAGTCTGCAAACCTATATCTTTGGTTGGGGCCTTGAGGCAATTGATATTAAGTGATATTGTTGAAAGGTGTGTATTTATGTTGGCCATTTTTTTTGTGGTTCCGGTTCGACCTTTGTTCTCTTGTGTTAATTAGTATTTGAGTACTGCTTGTTTTTCCTAGGTTGCTTATATATGTGCTTTTCCTTCTCTTCGGCATGGTGGATTCTTTCAAGTATTTTCTGTAGAGCTGGTTTTGTCTTCAAATACTCCTTTAACCTGCTTTTGTCATGGAACGTCCTTATTTCTCCATCTATTTGAATGGATAACTTTGCAGGATAAAGTAACCGTGGTTGACAGTTGTTATCTCTCAGAACTTGGAATACATCACGCCAAGCCCTTCTGTCTTTTAAAGTTTGTGTTGAATAATCTGCTGTAGTCATGATAGGCTTGCCTTTGTAGGTAACTTGATTTTTCTCTCTATCTGCTTTCAATATTTTTCTTTGGATTGTGTGTTTGGTAGTTTGATTATAATATGTCAAGTAAAGCTTCTTTCCAAGTTTTCTCTGGTGTTCTAATAGCTTCCTATATCTGCACTGACACGTGTTTCCCAATTTGGGGGAAGTTTTCTTCTATGATTTTGTTGAGGATGCCTACTATGCCCTTGGAGTGAGATTCTTCTCCTTCTACTATGCCCTGAATTCTTATGTTTGATCTTTTCATAGTGTCCCAAATATCTTGAAATTCCCACTCATACTTTTCTATTAGTTTGTCTTTCTTTTTGTTGGACTGCATCAGATCTGCCACCTGGTCTTCTAGCTTAGATATTCTATCCTGTCCTTCATCCATTCTACTGGTGACATATTCTACAGAGATTTTTATTTCATTATCTGTGTTCTTCATTGCTAGTAATTCTGACTGGTTTTTCTTTATTATTTCTATTTCCTTATTTACGTCTTGTATTGCCTTCTTTATTTCATTAAATTGGTGTCCTGCATCTTCTTTGATTCTTTTGATTTCCTCTTTCATTCCTTTGATTTGTTCTTTGATTTCTTTGAACATATTTACCATAATTTTTTTTTGAAATCTTTCTTTTCTACTGCTGAAGCCGAGGCGCCACTGCCAGAGCTGCTTCGGCCTGCTTGTGTGGGTTCTGGATGCTCTGGGACACTCCTACTTCTCTGCTGCCATTTTAATTTCTCATACACCTCACTTTTTAGTAAATGTGTGTATTTTCCTGGGTTTTCTTTGGCCTTTTCTTCCCTAGGCTGCTTTGGTGTGGCTGCTATGCCGCCATCTTAACCAGAAGCTAAAAATCTAATTCTTAATGGTAGCATTTCTACTGGTGCATTTTTGAGTTACAAAGTCTGTCTCTCAATGAGGGTAATCTGTACACGTCTTTATCAAGATTTTTGTTAAGGCTATTAATTACAGAGGGTACTTCCAGGACTTACTGTTCAGAGACTACTATACTAGTTTCTAAAGGAAAAAGCATATATTCCCTTTCTCTTCAGAGTATACTAAGGATATTTCCCACTGAATCAAATACTCCACTTGCTACTGAAAGTAAGCTAAAAGTGTTCATTGAGTTCTCAGTATTCATGTATGTTCATCAATGTTATTGACATACAGATTTCTTTTTTCACATTTCTTCCTGATATTTGTGTCATAAAAACGGTAACTAGTTTAAAGATATTACACAGTTTATATCTTTTTTATGTCATTTAGAGTAAATGACAAAAATAACCACAGTTTAAATGATTTTTTTTTTAAAGAGAGACAGAGAAAGGCAAAAAGAGAGAAAGAGAGGGAGGGAATGGACACACCAGGGCCCTCAGCTCCTGCTAACGACCTCAAGACATGTGTGGTGCGTTGTGGTGCATGATCAAGATTGCATGCTTGCATCACTGTGCATCTGGGTACATGGGACCTGGAGATTCAAATAGTAGTTCTTAGGCTTCATAGAGAGCACCTTAACTACAAAGCCATCTCTTCAGCCTGAAAATAATTTTTTGATAGAATTTTCTATATTTCAGCACTGAAGGAAACTCTTACCTTTGCTTTAACAAAGATTTTCTTTAGCCAATTCAGTCTTGGTAACATTTAAAAATCTACAGTTTTCTAATACTTCCTTATCCTTGATAAGCTTGAAGTGCACAGAGGTTTGTGTTTATTGGTTGTGTACACTGAATTATTTTTCTTATACAGACTAACAGTTTGTTAAATAGCTCTTTGTATTAATAAATATCTCATGTTTACATGTTGTTTATCACAAGGAAGTTCTAATTACATCATTTATTTTTGTCTCCTCATTTTCAGAGCTAGTCATTTTTTGTTTTGAATATGTTATATGAGAATAATGCATGCTTTATATTTAGGACCATTTGTTAATTTCTACAATGATATATATCTCTGTCAAAGGACTGTATTTGTGTTCATTGTTCACTTTTTCAGAATCAATGGAATTGAGAGCTAGGGAAGCTTGTTAGAGAAGAACTTGTATTTGTTTGTGTGTACTATTGGCATACATGCATTGTTTCTTCATGTATGTGATTGTAATAGAGCAAACTAGGATTATTTTAAGAAGCAATCTAGTGTTTTGCTTGGTTTTAGACAAAGGGTCTGTCCCTGTGGAAGTGAAATATACAGTTAGGTAGCTGGACTCTCTGATGAGTTCCAGAATTCCTCTTACATCTGTACCACCAGCAGTGGGAAAACCAAGATATGTGGACCCACATTGTTTTTACACATATGCAGATGATTAAGTTTTTATTCTTTGAATCCCATGAATTACACACTATCTAATGGATTTCTACACTTTTAAGAATGTTTGTTCCTTTCATAAATACTTCACTACAAAGTTTCCTGGACCTAATTCTTATTGGTTGGCTTTAAAAAAAACATTTTTTTTTTGGTACAAAATAGCATGGTTTTCATAAATTAAACTTTTGTAAATTTCTGCTTCCATTTTTCTTTGTGTCTTAATATTGCTAGTAAATTTGATGTCAATGCTTAAAAAAATCCTGTGTGATCATGATATGTAAAGAAACCAATGTAGATATGTACATCCTCAAGTTTATGATGAGTGGTAAGACATTGGCAACTTTTCGTTTGTCTCTCAGGAATATTTTACATTTTGCTGTAGAGAATGAAGTGAATATAAGTGAAATCTGAGGTAGAAGTTCAATCCTCCTTGGTGAGTTGTCTCTAGTTGGTTGCTGTAGTTGGTGGTGGTGGTTTTTGAGGTAGTGACTCACTGTATTGTAGGCTGACATGGAATTCACTATGTACTCTCAGCCTGGCCTTGCAGTCATGGCACTCCTCCGCCCTCTGCAACCCAAGTGCTGGGACTAGAGGCATGGACAACAATTACCAGATCTCAGCTCACTTTTCGGGATTCAGTAACATGCTAACTATTAACCTCTTTGTCATATAATCCATATACTTCCTGATTTTTCAATAATAAATGTGACAAAACACAGGCAATACTATTTATTCAAAATTTTGCACATTTTTTCTACTTCAAATTGACTTGATTTTGCCTCTTATTTCTCCACCACCAAATGTGGCTTTTCTAAAATGAAAAAGACAAAAGAAATGTATCCAAAGTGTGATAAGGACTATGAGGTGGGGCCAGATCATCTAAGTTCCAGTAATAAACTTTTTATTCAGCGTGCATTGACAGTTATAAGAAATTAATTCATTTAATCTCAGAGGGAGCTACTAATACTAAAATCAGCAATGGGAAATACATGGACAGGGCAGACTGGGTGAAGGATCAGAAATACTCAAACATGAGTACAATCTGGAATGAGAGATGATTACAAGTCTGTAGTTTTTTTATTATTCATTTATTTGAGAGCGACAGACACAGAGAGAAAGACAGATAGAGGGAGAGAGAGAGAATGGGCACGCCAGGGCTTCCAGCCACTGCAAACGAACTCCAGACGCGTGCGCCCCTTGTGCATCTGGCTAACGTGGGACCTGGGGAACCGAGCCTCGAACTGGGGTCCTTAGGCTTCACAGGCAAGCACTTAACCGCTAAGCCATCTCTCCAGCCCAAGTCTGTAGTTTTTGATTCTGCTTCCATAGAGACCTACTTGCTGCAAGCAATGTGAATCTTCTTATAACCTGGGGAATTATAAGTGATGGTTATTTACATGGATGTGAGGGGATATTGAGAACATCATCAGTGTCAGGGTATAAAGAAAATCATATGGGTGTTGTTTGAACATGGGCAATATGAATGAATGTATTCTCATGAATAAAAACTAACACCAAAGGGCACTGTCTTTGGGTTATCAAGTACGTTTATGCTGGCATATTTTCCAGGGTCTACTATTTCACATGACTTTTCTTGTCATGATAGAAGTGTGAGATTCTGTGTATATAGTGATGTCCAAGTCACACCTCTAGGCCATGCATGGCGATGATGAGCCTCATTGAATTATTGTAAATATGCTGTCAATGTGATGTCTACATTCAAAGGAGTATTAAAATGCCTAATAATCATTTCAGATTTCATTTTTATTAAATTAATTTTTTTCTTCATTTAATGAAAATCACTATTTAAACAGGACTAATTTCACATTACATTAATTATAAATATTTCACTAATGCACCATTTATTTCATGTTTTTGTATTAATAATTTTTAAAAATTATTTTTATTTATTTATTTGAGAGCTACAGACAGAGAGAGAAAGAGTAAGGTAGAGAGAATGGGTGTGTCAGGGCCTCCAGCCATTGCAAACGAATTCCAGATCTTTTTCGCCCCCTTGTGCATCTGGTTAACATGGGTCCTGGGGAATCGAGCCTCAAACCTGGGTTCTTAGACTTCACAGGGAAGTGCTTAACTGCTAAGCCATCTCTCCAGCCCTGTATTAATAGGTTTTGTATTTAAGATTGAATTGACTTCAAATGCTATTTAGCTTGAACATTTGAATAGTTGTGAGAGCCATGTTTCTACTTACACAGTCAATATCTCCATTTTGGACATGTGTCTGTAAAATACAAAAAAGAGGATAAAGTGGTATTACATTCACTTCATAAATGAGAAATCTTTAATCATAAGTATTCTGAATGAGAAATGGCCATCAGAGGATGACAGAGATTCTTTAATCTTTATTTTCCCATGATAGCCCAAGAGTGATTCACCTGTCTTGGTGACATCCAGGATATTTTGAGTTGCAATTTGCTTGTCACTAATAATCTTGTTATACTCTTTCTGTGTCTCTTCACTGATAATGTGGCATTTTGCTGAATTTTATGGAATAGAAGTCAGAAAATATGGCTATTAGATTCCTTTCTAAACACAAAACCCATCCTACTTTATAAACCATAGGTTGATCAAGCTTTATTTTCCCAATGGCACATCATGCTTTCTGTTCATTATCCCCTTTATATTGGTAATGTAACCCAGCAAGGACAACTTAATTGGAGATCAATTCATACATTCAGGTTTATGTCATTTTTCTAGATTTTGGAAAAATGGCATGAAAGTAATTTTGTCTCTCATATTTTTACTTCAAAAGGTAAGGAACGCTGTAAAGCACATTTGGAAATTTGTGATGATTGGATCTGAATGTGTCAATGACACTGTTTCTGTTGTGTCCCAGTCTATGTTATGGAATCTACTCTCTACTCTTTATGTAACAAAATAAATGAAAGGGGAAATCACTAAAGAGCTCACATAGTCCATGGGTTATAATATAGAGTTTCTAAAAGTTTTATAGTCAATTTCCACACATACACATAATATTCCCTGGCATTATCCCCCTTGCTCTCCCTCCTCTTAAATCTCCCTATTTTCTGAATCTCTTTTTGTGAACAACAACAAGCAAAAGAAAATACAAAGTGAAAAACTTAACATCAAGTTTGACAGAATAAAATTTAGTTCCATTATAGAAGAGATGTGACGTTCACATCAGAAAACATAAAATGATGCCACTATTTTTCTCTTGTAGAGATAGCCCCAGTCCAACATCCTTTCCTATGTTAGGTGATAATATTGAAGGCCTCCATCATACAGTGCTCAATCGTGACCTCACACATCGTCCTGATCTTCAGTGTGAGAATGAGTTTTGGACATTGTTATATTCATGGTGTGTGTGTGTGTGTGTGTGTGTGTGTGTGTGTGTGTGTGTGTAAATATGTATGTGGAGTATTCTGAGTCTTACTTGGGGGTGAGATCCTTCAATCTTTATGTGGATGTCTGTACAAGAAGAGTGGCTATAATTTTGTTTCAGCATGATTCACATAATTATGAGTTACAGAGAGGCACTGATGCAAAAATACACAGAAAGTAACCAATGAAACAGAGAATTACCTATGCTTTATAAAGTTGTGGTAAGGTTTTCTCTTCTTTTTGTTTTGTTTGTTTTTGAACTTAAGAACCCTTTCTAATCCAGGCACACCTGAAATTCAATATGTAGTCTCAGGGTGCCTAGAACTCAGTACCTCTGCCTCCATTGTGCTGGGATTAAAGGTGTGTGCCACAATGCCCACCTCAAGTTATGGTAAGGTTTTAAGACACATGTGAACACATTCCTATACCAGGTTAGATCATGAAAAAATGCATACACATCTCATAACTCATCTCCAAAGTACCAAAACATCCCCAAAACATAATCAAACTGAATACTTACACAAAACTACAAACACATCTTGATGGTTATATTGATCATAAAAATAGTGAAAATGTAATATCATTGAATTGGTTGAGACAAAATCCACTGAGAAGCAATTCACCTTTGGGACTGAGAAGAAATATGTTTTCAAGATTAGACAACAGTACCATATCTTCTACTAATTTGATATGTCTATTTTTTTATTTAAAATGTGAGACACATGAGTAGAAAAGATGGCTTAGTGGTAAAGACATTCATCTGCAAAGCCAAAGAACAGTGGTTTGATTTCCTAGGATACACTTAGGCCAAATGAAAAAGCTGGCACATGTATTTGGACTTTGCAGTAGTTGGAGTCCCTGGGATGCTAATTCTCTCTCTCTCTCTCGCTCTCTCTCTCTCTCTCTCTCTTTCTCCTCTTTCTCTCTCAAATGAATAAAAAAATTAAGTAAAATATGGACCGCTTCAAGAGTTTGTTTGCCACTCTTAAACAGGGGCCATGGTGATCTAATCTGTATCATTCCAATTTTAGTAAATTTACCACTTCAACCACCTCATCGTAAATAAAAACTGTCTCTAATTCAACATACACCAAATATCCTACTTACAAAAGTTATGAAGATTAATAATTGTAGGATGTATTGAGGTAATTTTAAGTCCAGGTGGTTAATTCCAGACACATGAGCAATTATTTGGTTGCATCACATTCAAATTAAGGTCATTTAAAATCTAACTAATGGGCAGAAGAGATGGCTTAGTGGTTAACACACTTGCCTTTGAGACCTGAGTACTCAGGTTCTATTCCCCAGTACCCTCATCAGAGAGGTGTAGAAATTGGTGCATACATCTGGAGTTTCTTTGGAGTGACTAGAGATGGTGGAGTTGCCATATTATCTTTCCCTCTTTAGTAAATAAATTAAAAAATAATAAAAGTCTTAATTGCTGAGTGCCTAAGAACAGCAGTGATATGAATGAAAGTTGGGATGACCTTACTGGAATAGATTAACTACATTAGTCATTTAATAAGGGTCTGGGTAGAACATAGTCTTCATATAATAATATTTTTTAAAAAATTATATGCAGATTAAGCTTTGATAAAAACATAGTAGATATATCCAGAAAAGGAAATATGTGGCCATTTTGTTTGTTTGCCTTAAAAATCCTATACTGGAACTGCATTAACTAATGACCCAAACTTGAAAAACTATGGCTAGATAGTGTATACTTAAAAATATATTTGTTTATATATTTTAGCAGAGTGGGTGAAAGAGATAGAGAGAGGGATGAAAGGAGAGAGAGTGAGAGAGAGAGTGATTGAGAATGGTCAAGCTAGGTCTTCCAACCATTGCAAATGAGCTCCAGATGTACCCTCTGAATACACTCTGAATCTGGCTTTGAGTGGGCACTGAGTAATTAAACTTTGGTCCTTGGGCTTTGAAGTTCCTTAACCTCTGATCCATCTCACCAGCTCTCTTTTAAAATATTTATTTACTTATTTAAAAATATTTATTTATTAGGCTGGGCATGGTAGTGCATGCCTTTAATTCCAACACTCAGGAGGAAGAAATAGGAGGACTGTTGTGAGTTAAAGGCTGTACTGAGAGTACATAGTGAATTCAAGATCAGCCCCTATTTCAAAACACTTCTCCAAAAAAAAAATGATTGATTCATTCATTCATTCATTTCAGAATGAAATATTGAGAAGGAAACAGTTAGAGAGAATTTTGTTGGACAATATTAACTCTAAATACTGACATTTTATATGAATGATCAAAGTACCTATGGGTACATTGTCAATACTGAATAAAATTGCAGTCATTTCATCAGTCCATGGATTTCCCACAAATTGTAATCAAGAACATGCAACAGCTTGAAATCATGGAGGACATAAACTGTCATGTATTGATCACATCAAATCCCATAGGACAACCTTACAATGTGATGTAAATCATAAATCCTGGGGTCTCTGTATGAGTTTGCATTAGGAGGACTTTGCCTTGCTTTTACAACTGTGAGTGAAAACAGTGTTAGTTTTTATGTCATTTGTGTTTTTATCCACTATGGTAGAGTGGGAACACACCAATGTCACTATTTAAATTCTATATTACTTAAAGAATAATTGCCAATATTCGTTGTAAACTAAAATTTGTAAGGTCATAGTTGATGTCAACGGGCTCTAATATGTTTCCTACATCTGAAAGTAAATGTCTATGCCTTTTGGCCATGCAACAATTGGGTAATCCCACAATGAGAACCATGTGAGAAAAGGGTTTTCCCAAACTCCATAGGCAAAATATAATCCACTTTTTCAGAGCATTTTACAAGTAGAATTCGTAACAAGTAGCAGAATTTTTTGTTGACCTCAGAAATCCATTCATGTGAAATTGAGCGCTAAACACCATTTTATATTTTGAATGTGTTATGTTCCTCATTTCTTTGCACAGAACGTTTTAAGAATGTCAAGTGGTGTAATGGTCTGTGTAAGAATATAGGTGAGCATCTTGGCTCATATGAAAAGACAATACCAACAGATCTTTGAAACCCATTATACCTACTTCTGTAATCCCCACCAAGATGACGGAA
Organism: Jaculus jaculus; assembly: GCF_020740685.1. NCBI lineage: Eukaryota > Metazoa > Chordata > Mammalia > Rodentia > Dipodidae > Jaculus > Jaculus jaculus. The sequence continues at coordinate 568,522 of NW_025423388.1, forward strand.
CCAGACTCTTGGGGAGGTATGATATGGGTCATGGAAGGTCCACAAGTCAGTGGCATTAAAAACAATAACCTCTTCTGATTTCGGCCATATTTGAAGTGGATGACCTGGAAGTGTGAGAAACAATAAAATTCTCATGTGGTAAGATGCTTCTGTTCAACACTGGCTCAGATCAAGAGATAGTAAACAACATGGCCATGAGGCTGAAGGCACTCTACAGTTGGTTTTACATAGTCACCCACGAAGATCTGATACTCACTAAAATTGCTAAATAGATATATTAAATTCAGTGCTTTGAGTCTGTATCGGTGGCACTCTCCATCTTGCCTATAGGGAAATTATAAGAAATACATTAGGCATCCAAAATATACAACATACTACTGAATGAGTAAAAAAGGATTATACACAGTTCATATGCTGAGAGCAAAACTCGCTCTGATTGCCCTGTGCATTGTCTTCATTTACTTGACAGAGTTCTTATGCAATTATTCTGTACACTTGAATCTGTGTCAGCACAGTTCACTTTGGGGGAGCAGATTGTGTGTGAAACACATCTAGCAGAGAGGAGTGTCTGTATCCCATGATGGCCTGAAGCCTTGCCCTTTAATGGAGACAGCCAAACCTTGCCTCATACATTGGATTCTAGGTGCAGGTGCATTGGGGAATGACAGCCACACTCCTCATGCTGAGGATCAGACTGGAATTTTTTTGATGTATTATTTATTTGTTTCTTCAGGAGACAAAAAGAGGCAGATACAGAGAAAGAGAGAATAGGCATGCCAGGGCCTCCAACCACTGCAAGGGAACTCTAGATGCAAATGCCCCCTTGTGCATCTGACTTAGAGGGGTCCTGGGGAAACAAACTGTGGTCCTTAGGTTTCACACGCAAATGACTTCACTGGTAAGCCATTTCTCCAGCCCAAGACTGCAATATTGACATCTGTAAATTCACACTTTAGTTTTCTGTCTGCCAGTACTGTTTCTACGTCTTTATGGATTTATTCAGAAATTGTATGATAATTATGTCTCTGGTGAAATGTTTTTTGTTTGCAATTCTAACTGTATCTTGAATGTATATACTTAGAACACAGTGTTAAGATCTGTAATGTATGAAATGTACAGGCCAGGAAAGTGAAAATAGCATGTTACCAACCCTGATTCCATATGTAACATTCTATTGCTGTGTTCTGTCTCTCTCTTTCTCTATCTATCTATCTATCTATCTATCTATCTATCTATCTATCTATAATCTAACTATCCTTCACATTTCCTAACATACTAATTTGTGAGAAAAAAAAACAAAGTGAAACATTTTTTTTCTTTCTGGGTTCCAATCATATTACTTTATTATAACAGACAGAAAAAAATTAAAAATGAACATTCTCAACCAATATTTTTTATAAGAAATAGAAGCATACCTCATATTCGCTTGTAAGCAAACTCATAGAAAATAGTACCATCCATTCATATTAAGAACAATGTTTTATTTTTCTCATTTCCTAATTATACTTATCCACTGCATACTGCAAGTACCCGTACATTTATGTCATCCTTCATCTTTGGTTCATCTTGTTCTCATACTTTCTCACCTGATAACGACACCTTCCAAAAATTTACATATCAGTGCTAATGCATTGGATTTCACTTGAATATTGAGCAACTATCTTGGTTTACGTTAAACCCTAATACAAGAGAGGAGAGTAGTCTTTGAATTTTTTTCTTTTCCCCTTTTATTTTTTTTATTAGTTTTCTATTCAGCAAATGCAGGCAGTTTAGTACCATCATTAGGCTCATCCATGACCTACCCTCTCTCCATTGGCCCCTCCTTGTTGAGGTATATGGGTCATGCCTTGTGGAGTTAGCCCACAGTTATTGCGATAAATGTCTCTGCATATCCTGACCCAACATGTGGCTCTGACATTCTTTCCGCCCCCTCTTCTGCAAAATATCCCTGAGCCAATTTCAAACAATTGAAATTCTGCTCACAAGGGTTCTTTCCAGTGTGGTCCTGATATTGTCAATTTCTTTCTTCAGGTGTATGTATCATGCACATGCATACTTTTAAGAATATCGATTTAATTATGGGTCGTGCAATGGTGAGCCTGCTGTCAATATTGTTTGTGTTTTTCATTGACCTATTTCTCATGCTGAGTTTTTTCTTGCTGAACCTGGATCTCACTGAATCTTTCAGGGAAATAATAGGCACGTCTTTGTGGTCAACATTTCTCTGCTTCCCTAACACTGGACTTTCAGAACTATGGATTTTTAAATTCTAACAAGCTAAACTAAGCTCCTCATGCTTGAGAGTTAAACAAATTTATCCACAGAACCATCTCCACAACTTATAGACTTTTTGAATTGGGAAGCAAAGAGGTCAGATTCCTGGTATCTTTCAAATTTCTATGTAATCAAAAATAGTTGGGGAAATTTTCTTATTTCTAGAGTTAATGATTTTGCAGTAAGACACTGTCCCTACTGTCATGAACATATTAACAATTTCAATCACTTTATGGAAGGTCATTATTAGGTAAGTGTGTGCCATGCAATGGTGAGGTGTAGTTTCCTTGCTTCTAATGTCCTTCAAATTTAAGCACGTGATTATTTTGAGTGTTGGAGGAAGTTCTTGGAGATGGAGTGTTTCCTTTTCACACTGGATTTGCTTAAAGTCAATGTATAAATAATTCTGCTAACAAAAATTGTGAATAAATTCACGTATATGTACCTGATTGTAAGGTCTATGAAAGTAACCCAGAATTTATGACACTAAAGAATTTTAGCAGATAATTAATTCATGACTTATCCAATCCAATTGCATGTGGTGGCATATGCCTATTATCACACTACCTGAGAGTGTTAGGCAAGAGTTTCAAGAATGCGAAGTCATTTTCAAAGTCATGGATTAATTTTGGAGAAGAAAATAGTATGCTTTCTCTGCTAAGTATTGAAAAACTCCCAAGCAGAGCCACTGGATCTTCTAGAGTTTATCATGTTATGGGCATGACAGGTAGCATATTTTTCTTAGCACGTTCAAAAAGTTAATATAAATCATTAACATCAGCTAGAGCTGTGCATCTCTGGTCATTTAAGATTTATCCATGGCATTTTAACTGGCTCCTGGCAGGGACTGAAATGTAGCATAAGCAAACACCTCATGGTTCTCTCAAGAATGGACAGCAACTCAACTTTTCATAGCAGTTCTCTGTGTCCCACCGGAAATTTGCCACCTTTGTAGCAGCCAGAATGCCACATTTGGTTTCTTGCACACAAGAAAAATCTTTCTTACCTCAAATCAAAAGTGAGGAACATTTCCTTATAAGCATCATAAAATTCCACCTCACGTATGTAAATCCTTAACAGGCCATTCTCTACTATTGCGATTAACCTGTGTGAAGCTATGGACACCGTGCGATATTTCCCTGAAAACTAAAAGGGAATGTTCAATTAGAAGCATCAGCCATTCCTCTAACTTTTCTCATCAATATCTATTGTGACTATGGCAGCTGATTTTACTCGTAAAAATATTAGCATCAAATCCTTGTGGGTGGAGATGTAGTTTCAAATTCATGCACATTGTCATAATTTCCCTTGAAAATATAGTTAAGTCCAAGGGATATACTGCAGTATTTGCACCTTATGGAAATGTATGTAATTTTTTGGCCAATCATAATGATTAACCTTAGCTATTTATTTATTTAAGTTGTGCTTGAAATTTTTCCTTAATATTTTATTTTATTGTCTATTCGCAGTCTTCTTGAAATACTAAAAATGCGTTAGGACATGAAAAAGGAATTTAAGGAAAGTCAACTCTATTTATGAGTGCTCATCCATTCTATGGTATCATTTTAAAAGTGGTGCTAACTTGCTCTCCCTTGGAGAATCTGCTTCTCTTTTTCGGATATATGTAGATCCTAAGGAGAGAGCCACCCCATCACACCTCAAAATGCCCCTGGCTGAATGTAAGAAAAATTGGCGAAACAAACAAGGGTGCTGTTTTCCTGATGAACCTGATAACAGCAAAAGGGGAAAGGAGACCAACATAGAGAAAGATCAACTCCTACCAAATCAGAGAGCCAGAGCCTCAGAGGCCCCCAACACCTCAGCACTGAAGCAGACCAAAAATTAACCCAACATGGTTTCAGGGAAATTCAACAAGGAGGGTCCAATGGGGAGGCGGTAGGTCATGGATGAGCCTAATAATGGTACCAAACTGACTGTATTTGCTGAATACAAAACTAATTAATAAAAATAAATAAATAAAAGTGAAAAGAGCAAGGTATTCCATGGCAAGTTATAGAAAACCTTACCAAAATAAAATATGGAAGGAATCACATTTATAGCATAAATTTTAAATGATTTCTAAGATATAATCTCTGACAATTCTTTTTTTTAGTAGGGTTTCAGTCTCTTCCAGGCTGACCTGGAATCTACTACATAGAACACAGTATTTTATTCTTCACACCTTCATATCAAGTAAAACCTAATTTAATAATATTAAGAGAATCATTACTGGGCTATGAAAACACAGGCAGAAGGGTGAGCTCTATTGAATCAGATTCATGCCCTTGTAGAAGGGACATTCACCTGAGATCATGATCACCTGCCCTCTGTCAGTTCATGGTAGCCACAGTACCTTCAGAGGTTTCTTCTCAGCACACACCAAGCAGCAGAGAGCCACAGCTAGCAATGGAATCCTCATGGTCTTAATATCTGTCTCCTCTCTTCCTGAGAAGCTCAGGGCAGCTTTCTCACTCTGCAGACATATGGTAGGATGCTGTAGATAAAGTACATATCTGCAGGATGTGGAAGGATCCAATTGGTAATCACAAGAGTCTGAAAGTTTTTTTTTTTTCTTTCTTCTTCCTTTCTATTGCTTTCTTTCTTTCTTTTCTTTTTTCTTTTTTTTTTTTTTGGCACATCCTGATTCAAGGTGGTTTGTGTCTGCGTTTGGCATTGCTTTATTTTGATAATGAGATTAGTAATAAGTGATTGCAGAACTGAACTGGAAAATTGACATTATACACCTGAAGGTGCTCGATCCATAAGAAATGTTTTAAGAACATAAAGTCCTTTTATACTCTATTATATAATGGAGGAGAATGGAAGACAGGGATCCAGGAGTTCCGAGAACATGGGCAGAATCTGGGTTGGGTCTTGAGCTTCCCTTTGGCATTAGGTGATTGCTGGTGTGGTTACTCAGTTTCATGAGGGCAGCAAGGGATTTGGTATGGCCTTTGAATAGTATGAGGCTATGAGGTACTGGAAGGACATGATGGCAGCCATCATTAGAATGGAGAGAAGGATGTTGAGAACCTCAGTCCAGTGTGGTATTTGAGCAAGGAGTTTAGTGTGACTGCTACAGAGCTTCAATTGTCATGTAGTGCTGATACAGGGCGCGCCTGAAGTCTTGCAGGAATAGGCTCTGGGCTGGCATGCTTTTATGAGATTTAAAAACTAGGTCTCAAGATGCTTCTTTGCGTTATTGAACTAGGATATAACCTAAACACTGCAGTTTTCTGGAAGTTAAATGAACTATGAGAGAGGCATAGCTTCCTGGAATACATTGACACATGACACTGGGGTTCTGCTTTGTTCTTAAAATATAAGTGGGATAGGTGTGGTGATGCACACCTTTAATCACAGCAAAGAGGTGGAGGTAGCAGGATCACTGACATTGAGGCCATTCTGAGATTACCTAGTGAATTCTACATCAAAATGGACTACAGTGAGACCGTAGTTCGAAAGGGGAGAGAGGGAGAGAGAAAACCGGTGTGACAGAACCATAACTCCCTGTGTGCCATGTTCAGTAAGGCAAGATGTTCATTCTATGGGAAGGGTAGATATTACGCTTATGGGGAATCTGCTTGGGGAAAGTAGACACTATACTAAATGCTGATGCAGTGTGAGACAGGTTACTGGGAGAACAGTGACAAAACTGAGGGAATCAAAGTTCATATGAGGACGTGGTGGGGAATCAGAATAAAATATAGGCACTCCCAGGGGCATCAGGCTCTGTGCACATGGAAGTAGTGGGCCCCAAGGAGCTATCAAGAACCTTTCTAGGTATTGTAACTGGCCAAACCTGCTATCATCTGAGTCCTCCAGTATAATCAAGGGCTAAGACTATAACAGTGCACAACACTAACCTAGATTCCAGGGTTTCCATAGTTCTCCAGGCACCATCATCACAATACATATTACACACCTCTAAGGTCTAATGGAAGGCTATCACATGGTGAAATTGAAAACCACCTTCATAAAGGACCCCAGGTAGAGGGACAGTTCCGCCTCCAGGAGCTTCCCAGAGTGTGATTCCACTCCCAAATACAGTTGGAGAAAAATTTATACAAATGAATGTCTTTATGGTAACAGTGTAATCATGATTCAGAAACAAGGCAGAGAGTTATTGTTTCACCAGTTTTGACAGGGTAGTATTATGCTTTTATGTCTGAGAAGTATTGCATTGTCTATGTGTTAATTGTTTTCACCAATTTCTTAGTTCTTTCATAAATAGGTTGTTTCCAGGTACCAATTTTGGGATGGATATGGTTAAGGTCAGAAGAGTTGAACTCTGCCAATAACTAAATCCCCACAATACATTTTTCCTCCCATGAAAAACCTCAATTTATACTTGACATTTCTTTGTTTAAATCATGTGTGATGAACTCATTGGTCATCCTGAAATTTGACATTTTCTCAGTCCATCCTGATACACCAAACAGTGTGGAGCTATGTTTGATATTTATATTTCTAACAGGATTGCTCCAAAGGGAAGTTTAGGGTGAGCAGGAAATTCGGCTTCTTGCACATGAGTGAATAAGCACAATCCCTATGTGATTGTATAAGAACAGCAACACAAGCTGTGATGAGCTCCGTTATGTAATGAAGTATCAGGTCTGCACCCAAATACAATGCTTCTATAGTACATGATCTTTTATAACTTTTCATTCCAAATTCAAGACTGTTCATACACGTGTTCAATTTTATTCCCATATAACACCCTAACTATCCTTTTATCCTTTTATCCCACAAAAGTCTATATTCAATTTTAGCAACGCATTAAAACAATGAAATTTTTGTCTCTTATACTCAGTTGTCTTTCACTTATTATGTGCTTTATACAAGACTGTATATCTTCCATAGGCAATGGAGAAGTTTTATACCTACATTACAAATCCAGTCATCCATAGAGCCCATAACGGATTCTACGTTCAACTGTGCTAAAAAGGAAGTTTAATGTATGTAAAACAAATTAAAAAGCTATCCCTAGGCAGACACTCTGGTACAATTCACCATCCCTTGCTGTAAAGACCCAAACAAAAACATTGCTCTATGGGTACAATTCTTACACTTACTGTTGGGGTCAGCTAATGCTATTTTAAAATGCAGGCAATTCCTAAACGTTCCTGTCACAGTCTACTGAGGCAATTTCTCAATAATAAAATTCCTACATTTACTGGTAAGTGTATATGAAAAGTCTTTCTCAACAAACACAGCGTATACCCTGGGTAGCGAGAATCTACTAAGGCTGCTTCTCAATGAGGACAATTAATCCAGTGGATGTTCAGAGAGTATTAAATCTCTTTCACAATCAGGTTTGTTGATATACTTGCATGTCTGATTATATCAAGGCTAGTTCAAATGAGTGAAATTTCCACACTCACTAGCAAGAGTATATGAAGTAATTTTTTAACGATGGCCATTCCTACCTTTGCATGGCACCATGTATTTAGATTGATTCATAATGAGAGAATTCCTACACTTGCTAGTTAGTGAATAAAAAGCATGTTTCTCATGAAGGCAATTCCTGGTCTTAGTTTTCAGAATATGAAGGCTAATTTTCAAAGATGTTATATTATCCATTTTCAGATCAAAGTCTAGTAAGGCTTTTTGACAGTTAGGTCCATTGCTACACATGGTGATCAGAGGCTATTTCTCAGTGTGGGCAATTCTTGCACATGCTGGTCAGAGTCTTGTCAAGCCATGCCTTAAGGAGTGCCATTTTCTTCAGTTGTGGACAAGTGCACTAAGCCTATTTATCAAGGAGTTCCTTTACAACAATTGATAGTCAGAGTAAATTAAGACTATTTGTAAACAACAGCAATTTCTAATTTTGCTTATCTAAGTCTTCAATGTCTATTTCTCAACAACAGTATATGCTACCCGTGCTTTCCATAGAAATATGCAAATAATTTGAAAAAATATTTTATTATTTATGTATGAAGAGAGGAAGAGAGAAAATAAGAGATAGAGAGAAAGAAAAAAGGATATGCCAGAGCTTCTTTCTCCTGCAAATGTCTTCTAGATGCATGGACCACTTGGTTCTTCTGTCTTATATGTGTGCAGAGGAATTAGATTAAGGCCATTAAGCTTTCTAGGAAGCACCTGGCCCTGTAACACAAAACCATTACTTTAGCCCAGCTGTATTTCTTATTGTTTTCAATCAATATTTTAAAAAATCTGTAATGAATGAATCTCTGTCTGCATGTGATGCAGTTACTATTCCCTCAGTTCTGGCTGTACCAGTGACTTAGTGCCTCTATTTTAAATGAATTCTTCCAGACACAGAAGGACCTGGATATCTTTGACCTAGCAGTGCCTGGCACTACCTATGCAAGACAATCATAATAGGAGGAAATGATGATGACATCAAAACAAAAGACTATTTGAGCAGGTGAGTGAGTATGATGGAGAGTGGAATTGTAAAGGGGAATGTGACAGGGGAAGGAATTATCATTCTTTATTTTTCATAATTATGTTAATAACAGAAAATATTGTCTCTATTTCTGGTGAAATAAATTGGCTATCAGGTCATGTCTGTTTCTGCTCTGGTGTAAAGCCTTAACCTCACATGGGGAATGAGAGCCTTGGCTGAACTTAGAATACAAAGCAAATACAGATTTAATAGCACCTTACGTTTCTGCTCCAATGTGCTTATATACAGAGGTGATCAGGTAACACAAGCAAAGGAGATAAAATGCCAGATTCCGTACTGTCTATGTGCCTTACAATTTCTATGTACATATGATAAGAGGCCCTAAGTGGCCCAAATGATAGGTCAATACTTTTCACAAAAACAGTGTGTATGTATTTGTTATTGTAGGACTTAAATCATACTCAAATTGGGTGATTTAATTTTGTTATTAACAATTAATGAACGTTTCTCCATAACTGTTAGCATATTTTGCCTGCATATATAAATTTATATATTTAATACATAATACCCACACTCTCTTTGTTTCAGATACAGCTTGGTTTTCCCACAGGAATACAACTATCTTAATTTTTAATGTTTATTATTATCATTATTATTATTATTAACAACACCAACATAGTTCATATGGATACATCCTATGTTGGTACCCTGTTTTCCTTTGTCCCTTCCCACATTCCACTGGGGACACTCCTGAGTGGGGTTGCAGGTATGCCTCATGGGGTTGTGGTTTATGCATTTGGAAGCAGCTGTCAGTTTTTCTCTGGGGAGGGAGTTTCTCTGGGCATGATGTCTCAATCTGTGCATCTTAAAATCTTTTTGGCGCTCTTCTGAAAAATTTTTGACCCATGGTGGGTGAATTTTAAGTCTACTTCAGTGGTGAGTACTTAGGAGCCTCTGGATATTTGCTTTGGTAGATGTTGAGTATCCTCAGAGTCTGTCTTCTAAACCCTGGTGGTGATTATCCGGTTCAGCATGGAAGCAGTACTCTTGCTCATCACCACAGTTACTCTGTAATTTCAGCTGCTTCTAGGCTGAAGTGTGAGGGGTCCTTTATCTCCTGAGGTATATCTAATATATGTGCACACTATCTGGCAGTGGTATCCTGAAATTGTGGACACCGGAGCCCATCAATCAGGAGGGTGGAGCAAGGAATATTCTTCAGCGGCATGTGTGCAGGATCCAAGCAGACCCCAGCCAGCCACCAAGGGACCTATTCTTACCAGAAAAGTGGGGGGATCTGGGAAACAGGGATACTCCCTGCTCAGTCTGTGTGCACCCTCTAGGGCCCTAAGTCTATTTCTTAGTGAGGCAATTTTACAGTTGCTGGCCAGGTACAAGTAAGGCTATTTATCAATGAAGACTTGTCTTATCCTTGCCATTCAAACAGTATTAATGCTACTTAAGGCTGTTATATGGAGGACATTCATACATGTGGTGGACATAGATAATTAAGGCTATATTTCAGGGCAATTCTTACACTTTTGGACAGGATGAGTCAACTAGGAATATTTCTCAATGGGGGTAATTCCTGTATTTGCTCATCAGAATATCTGAAGTATATTTTCAAAGACCATAGTCAAATATGCTTGTGTCTAAATAATTGTCATTCCTTCACATTCTAGTCAAAGTTTACTCAACTATTTCTAGGTTAGTTCTATAGTCCCAACTGCTCATCACAGACCATGAATGGTATTTCTCAATGAGAGCAGTCACTACACCTGTTAGTCAGAGCTAAGTAAGAGGACTTATCAATGAAGATTGGTCGTACACTTTCAGGTCCTTGTCTTCTAAGGCTGATTCACAATGAGGTCAATCCATACACATGCTTACCAAAGCCAACTTTGGCTATTTCTCAACGAGTTCAATTCTTATGTCTCCTGTTCACAGATTATGAATGTGATTTGTTAATGACAGCCATTGCTACCCTTGCTTTGAACAGTCTATTGAGGCTGTTTCATAATTAGGCAATAGATACAATTAATGGTTTGGTCCTAGTATAAATATCATTTAAAGAGGACCATTTCTAAACTTCATGGACAGATTCTCCTAAGGTAATTTCTAGAGGGAGGAATTTCCAACCCCTTTTGTCATTGTGCACTGCAGCTATCTTACATTGAGAGCCATTCCTTTCCTTACCAGTAAGAGACTACTAATACTATTTCGAAATGATGATTCTTACAGTTGTTATTCAGATCCTGTGGATGCTAGTTCTCAGAAGGGTGATTTATACACCTGCAGCTCAACTTATTCAATAGCTGTTGCTACATGAGGTCTATCTCTATACTTGTTTATCAGAGAGCACAAAGGGTATTTTTCTTTTAATTTTTTTATTAATTAGTTTTGTATTCAGCAAATACAGTCAGTTTGGTACCATTATTAGGCTCATCCGTGACCTACCCCTTCCCATTGGCCCCCTCCTTGTTGAGGTATATGAGTCGTGTGTTGTAGAGTCAGCCCACAGTTACTGGTAAGATAAATGTCTCTGCATATCATTACCCAACATGTGGCTCTGACATTCCTTCTTCCCCCTCTTCTGCAAAACTTCCCTTAGCCATGTTGTGTTCAATTTTGGTATGCTTCACTGCTGAGTTGTTGGGGGCCTCTGGGGTTCTGGCTCTCTGATTTGGTAGGCATTGATTTTTCTCTGTGTTGGTCTCCTTCCCCTTTGTGCTGGTATCCAGTTCCTCAAGAAAACATCACCCTTGCTTGTTTCACCAATTTTTCTTACTTTAAGCCAGGGGCCTTCTGAGGTATGATGGGGTGGCTCTCTCCTTACATCTGCATCTATCTGAAAAAGAGAAGCAGATTCTCCAATGGAGAGTAACTTAGCTCCAGGACAAATGAGATAACAGAGAATTTAATAGGTGTAGGCCCTCCTGTAGCCCATGATTGATAGTAGCGTGATATTGGAGAGTGGGATAATGTTTGAATATGGTTCTGACTTGTTTCCCAGCTCCAGCTATGGCTCCCAAACCACTGAGGGGATCAGTTAACCAAATCAAGAGCAGTTGGTTCCCCACCTTGGCTGTGTGCCACTATCGCACTTGTGTGGGCATCACAACGGGTTATTTGCTTCTATGTAGGTTAGACCATGAGTTGATTGGACAGATATTGGTCATTTTCCCCCAGACGCCCATGTGGCACCTTCTGGCACTAGACGTGCTAATTATCTGGGGACTGACTCTCTTCTAGATTCCAGCCATGCCGTTCCATTTTACATGTCAACTGCATATGGTATGTTCAGCAGTAGGGTCTTGCCACTAACCTTTGGTGGGTCATCAAGTACTCTGATAGAAATCTGTCTTTTAGGAAACCTTGAAGGTCTCTCTGATCAAACGCTCATTGTGGATGATAGCCGCAGGCTGGTACTGGGATTTACAGGTCAGTGCCCACTAAGAAAATGAAGAAAATATAACTAATATACAAGAGTTAGAGGGAAGACAGAGAGAAAGAGGAGGGAGGGAAGATGTAGAAGATTAAGGTTATCATTGATCCTACCCTCTCTTGTGGTTTAGGTGTTCCCTGTAAGGTGTTGGTGAAAGTTCAGCCATTTGGTCTGCTTTTAGGAAGTAGCATTTTATGGTACATTGCAGTTTGGGTCTAGATTCGTGTTTCCCACCCTTTCATTGCCGTCTCCTCCTCTTCATCCATCCTAGGGTTTAGTCCACGAGATGCTTGCTAGGTATGCAAGGTATCTTGGGTAGATTCAGGTTAGGTGCTGTAGATGAGTGAGACTATGTGGTGATTTTCTTTCTGTGATTGGGTAAGTTCACTGGAATGATGTGTTCCAGGTTCAACCATTTTTTCCCCAAATTTCATTGTGTCATCTTTTCTTACTGCTGTATAGAATTCCATTGTGTAGATATACCACATCTTAGTTATCCATTCTTCTAGTGATTGACATCTGGATTGATTCCAGCTCTTAGCTATTATGAATTGAGCTGCTACAAACATGGTTGAGCAAATCTCTCTGGCCTGTGGTTTGAAGGTTTTAGGGTACATGCCCAGTATGGGTATAACTAAGTCTGTTGGTATCTCTATAGTCAGCTTTTCCAGGAGTCTCCATATTGCTTTCCAAAGTGGTTGTACCATCCTGCATTCCCACCAACAGTGGATGAATGTTCCTGTTTCTCAACATCCTCACCAGCATTTATTTTCCTTTTATTTTTTGATGTTTGCTATCCTTATTGGGGTAAGGTGGAATCTCATAGTTGTTTAATTTTCATTTATCTGATGATTAGGGATGATGAACATTTTCTTAAGTGTGTGTTTGCCATTTCTATTTCTTCCTCTATGAACTGCCTGTTCAGCTATTTGCCCCATTTTATGAGTGGGGTGTTTGACTTCTTACTGTTTAGATTTTTGAGTTCTTTGTAGATTCTAGAGATAAGGCCTCTGTCAGTTGGGTAACCCGCAAATATTTTTTCCCATTCTGTGGGTAATGTTGTTGGCTTTGCTTATTGTATGCTTGTCTGTAAAGAAACTCTTCAATATGTAAGTAGAACGATTGAGATGTCAAGGTAATATGATGGAGAATGGAATTTCAAAGGGGAAAGTGTAGGGGGTGGAGAGGGAGGGAATTACCATGGGATTTTTTTTTTAATAATCATGGAAAATTCTAATAAAAATTTAAAAAAGAAAAAATAATAATAATAAAGCCAGCCGTGGTGGCACACGCCTTTAATCCCAGCATTCGGGAGGCAGAGGGAGGAGAATCGCCATGAGTTCAAGGCCACCCTGAAACTACATAGTTAATTTCAGGTCAGCATAGACCAGAGTGAGATCCTACCTTGAAAAACAAAAAATAAAATAAAATAATAATAATAATAAAAAGATTAAAAAAAAAAAAAGAAACTCTTCAGCTTCATGTGATCCCATTGGTTGAGTGACTGTTTAAGAACTTGAGCCACTGGGGTTTTGTTCAGGAAGATTTTTTTCCATTCCTATATCATGGAAAGTACTTGCTAAATTTTCTTCCAGTAGTATTCAAGTTTCTGGTCTTATTTGAGGTCTTTGATCCATTTGGATTTGAGTGTAGTGCATGGTGAAATGTGTGGATTACATTTCAGTGTCCTGCATACAATTCTCCAGTTTGTCCAGCACCATTTGCTGAAGATGCTATCTTTTTTCCAGCCTATATTGTTCAGGCCTTTGTTGAATATCAAGTAGCTATAGTTGTTTGGCCCAAAGTCTGGGTCCTTCCCTCCAGGCTGTGCTTACCTTCTCTCTGGGCTGTGCTCACAATTGGTTTTAAATAGTCTGAAATGGGCCCCTCTTTCCAGAATTTTTTTCTTGAAAAACTCTTCATTAATCACATAGAAGTTCCTTACTCCTCCCACCAAATATATTTAAATATTTCACTCAATACTATGTGATACCACACAGTGGACATCTGAATAAGGCTTCTGAACCAGCTAAACAGCTTGAATTTCTGAAGATACTTGTGCCATATCAAATAAATTCTTTTTTAGCTTCAACCACTATTGTGAATGTGTGAACTCTGCAGCTTCTGTCACTTTTCAAGCTGCTGGCCCCCTGTTCCATGGGATTAAAGTGGGAATATTTGGCTGTGACCAGCATGCCTTGATGACAAACATTTTTTTTTCATTGATTGTCAAAGATCAGTCCCCACCCAATAATACTTTTCTCTTAATGGTTTTAGTGACCTGTAGCCAAAGTGGGCTATAAAATTACAAATATTATATTGCACAAATGAAAAAGTTATATTATCATTATGGCATATTGTTATATTTGCTTATTACCAAATTTATTATGGTTACAAGTTTCATACACTGCACTTAATTTATACCTTGAGATTTATAAAAGGTTATAAATATTTACATATATATGCCCTCCCATATTCTTTATCATAGCTCAGCATGAAAATATACTACCCAAGAGACCCAGTGACTTATTAAAATAAGTTTAAACATAAACTCAGGCTGACAAGATAGCTCAGTGGTTAAGGCAATTGCATGCAGAGCCTAACAACCCACATTTGATTTGGCATTACCCACATAAAGCCATATGTTCAAAGTGACACATGCTTCTGGAGTCTGTTTTCAGCAACTTTAGCCCTGACACATCCATTCTCTCTGCATGTCTCTCTTCTATCTCTGCTC